>NC_058080.1:735832184-735975563 GCF_014858855.1 Bufo gargarizans
TTATGTTTCCTGATGATGAGGACATGGGAATACCACCTCAGCACGTCTCTGATGATGACGAAACACAGGTGCCAACTGCTGCGTCTTTCTGCAGTGTGCAGACTGAACAGGAGGTCAGGGATCAAGACTGGGTGGAAGACGATGCAGGGGACGATGAGGTCCTAGACCCCACATGGAATGAAGGTCGTGCCACTGACTTTCACAGTTCGGAGGAAGAGGCAGTGGTGAGACCGAGCCAACAGCGTAGCAAAAGAGGGAGCAGTGGGCAAAAGCAGAACACCCGCCGCCAAGAGACTCCGCCTGCTACTGCCCGCCGCCATCTGGGACCGAGCACCCCAAAGGCAGCTTCAAGGAGTTCTTCAAACAATGTGCTGACGACAAGACCCGAGTGGTTTGCACGCTGTGCCATCAGAGCCTGAAGCGAGGCATTAACGTTCTGAACCTGAGCACAACCTGCATGACCAGGCACCTGCATGCAAAGCATGAACTGCAGTGGAGTAAACACCTTCTAAAACCAAGGAACTCACTCAGGCTCCCCCTGATACCTCTTATGATGCTGCCGCTCGGCCTCTTCTGCTGCTGCGCCTCGGCCTTTCTGCTGCTGCCGCTCGGCCTCTTTGTGCTGCCCGCCTCGGCCTCTTCCTGCGCTGCCGCCGCTCCTCTTTTGCTGCTGCCGCTCGGCCTCTTCTGCTTCTGCCGCCTCGGCCTCTTCTGCTGCTTCCGCCTTGGCCTCTTCCTCCGCCTCTGGATTTCTAAACTACTGGCCTATGAAATGCTGTCATTCAGGCTGGTGGACACAGACAGCTACAAACAGCTCATGTCGCTTGCTGTCCCACAGTATGTTGTTCCGAGCCGCCACTACTTCTCCAAGAGAGCCGTGCCTTCCCTGCACAACCAAGTATCTGATAAAATCAAGTGTGCACTGCGCAACGCCATCTGTAGCAAGGTCCCCCTAACCACAGATACGTGGACCAGTAAGCACGGCCAGGGACGCTATATCTCCCTAACTGCACACTGGGTAAATGTAGTGGCAGCTGGGCCCCAGGCGGAGAGCTGTTTGGCGCACGTCCTTCTGCCGCCAAGGATCGCAGGGCAACATTCTTTGCCTCCTGTTGCCACCTCCTCCTTCTCGGCTTCCTCCTCCTCTTCTTCCACCTGCTCATCCAGTCAGCCACACACCTTCACCACCAACTTCAGCACAGCCCGGGGTAAACGTCAGCAGGCCATTCTGAAACTCATATGTTTGGGGGACAGGCCCCACACCGCACAGGAGTTGTGGCGGGGTATAGAACAACAGACCGACGAGTGGTTGCTGCCGGTGAGCCTCAAGCCCGGCCTGGTGGTGTGTGATAATGGGCGAAATCTCGTTGCAGCTCTGGGACTAGCCAATTTGACGCACATCCCTTGCTTGGCGCATGTGCTGAATTTGGTGGTGCAGAAGTTCATACACAACTACCCCGACATGTCAGAGCTGCTGCATAAAGTGCGGGCCGTCTGATCGCGCTTCCGGCGTTCACATCCTGCCGCTGCTCGCCTGTCTGCGCTACAGCGTAACTTCTGCCTTCCCGCTCACCGCCTCATATGCGACGTGCCCACCAGGTGGAACTCCACCTTGCACGTGCTGGACAGACTGTGCGAGCAGCAGCAGGCCATAGTGGAGTTTCAGCTGCAGCACGCACGGGTCAGTCGCACTGCGGAACAGCACCACTTCACCACCAATGACTGGGCCTCCATGCGAGACCTGTGTGCCCTGTTGCGCTGTTTCGAGTACTCCACCAACATGGCCAGTGGCGATGAAGCCGTTATCAGCGTTTCAATACCACTTCTATGTCTCCTTGAGAAAACACTTAGGGCGATGATGGAAGAGGAGGTGGCCCAGGAGGAGGAGGAGGAGGAGGAGGAAGAGGGGTCATTTTTAGCACTTTCAGGCCAGTCTCTTCGAAGTGACTCAGAGGGAGTTTTTTGCAACAGCAGAGGCCAGGTACAAATGTGGCCAGCCAGGGCCCACTACTGGAGGACGAGGATGAGGAGGAGGTGGAGGAGGATGAGGATGAAGCATGGTCACAGCGGGGTGGCACCCAACGCAGCTCGGGTCCATCACTGGTGCGTGTCTGGGGGGAAAGGCAGGACGATGACGATACGCCTTCCACAGAGGACAGCTTGTCCTTACCCCTGGGCAGCCTGGCACACATGAGCGACTACATGCTGCAGTGCCTGCGCAACGACAGCAGAGTTGCCCACATTTTAACCTGTGCGGACTACTGGGTTGCCACCCTGCTGGATCCACGCTACAAAGACAATGTGCCCACCTTACTTCCTGCACTGGAGCGTGATAGGAAGATGCGCGAGTACAAGCGCACGTTGGTAGACGCGCTACTGAGAGCATTCCCAAATGTCACAGGGGAACAAGTGGAAGCCCAAGGCCAAGGCAGAGAAGGAGCAAGAGGTCGCCAAGGCAGCTGTGTCACGGCCAGCTCCTCTGAGGGCAGGGTTAGCATGGCAGAGATGTGGAAAAGTTTTGTCAACACGCCACAGCTAACTGCACCACCACCTGATACGCAACGTGTTAGCAGGAGGCAACATTTCACTAACATGGTGGAACAGTACGTGTGCACACCCCTCCACGTACTGACTGATGGTTCGGCCCCATTCAACTTCTGGGTCTCTAAATTGTCCACGTGGCCAGAGCTAGCCTTTTATGCCTTGGAGGTGCTGGCCTGCCCGGCGGCCAGCGTTTTGTCTGAACGTGTATTCAGCACGGCAGGGGGCGTCATTACAGACAAACGCAGCCGCCTGTCTACAGCCAATGTGGACAAGCTGACGTTCATAAAAATGAACCAGGCATGGATCCCACAGGACCTGTCCGTCCCTTGTGCAGATTAGACATTAACTACCTCCCCTTAACCATATATTATTGTACTCCAGGGCACTTCCTCATTCAATCCTATTTTTATTTTCATTTTACCATTATATTGCGAGGCTACCCAAAGTTGAATGAACCTCTCCTCTGTCTGGGTGCCGGGGCCTAAATATATGCCAATGGACTGTTGCAGTGGTGGCTGACGTGAAGCCTGATTCTCTGCTATGACATGCAGACTGATTCTCTGCTGACATGAAGCCAGATTGTCTGTTACGGGACCTCTCTCCTCTGCCTGGGTGCTGGGCCTAAATATATGACAATGGACTGTTGCAGTGGTGGCTGACGTGAAGCCTGATTCTCTGCTATGACATGCAGACTGATTCTCTGCTGACATGAAGCCAGATTGTCTGTTACGGGACCTCCCTCCTCTGCCTGGGTGCTGGGCCTAAATATATGCCAATGGACTGTTGCAGTGGTGGCTGACGTGAAGCCTGATTCTCTGATATGACATGAAGACTGATTCTCTGCTGACATGAAGCCAGATTCTCTGTTACGGGACCTCTCTCCTCTGCCTGGGTTCCGGGGCCTAAATATCTGAGAATGGACTGTTCCAGTGGTGGGTGACGGGAAGCCAGATTCTCTGCTATGGGACCTCTCTCCAATTGATTTTGGTTAATTTTTATTTATTTAATTTTTATTTTAATTCATTTCCCTATCCACATTTGTTTGCAGGGGATTTACCTACATGTTGCTGCCTTTTGAAGCCCTCTAGCCCTTTCCTGGGCTGTTTTACAGCCTTTTTAGTGCCGAAAAGTTTGGGTCCCCATTGACTTCAATGGGGTCCGGGTTCGGGACGAAGTTCGGATCGGGTTCGGATCCCGAACCCGAAAATTTCCGGGAAGTTCAGCCGAACTTCTCGAACCCGAACATCCAGGTGTTCGCTCAACTCTAGTTGAGATCTCAACTTGACAAAAGCGTTTTTTTTAAATTAGTACAAATAGAATATATTGTAGAAGTGGTGAGTTTAATACTGAAGCACAACTATTTTGCTTTTAATACAGAATTTTATCTACAGGAATCTCGTACCGCGATGGGCACCAGATTCGCAAATCTGTTTATGGCTAATTGGGAGGATGAATATATTCTGCCAGTACTGGGTGCGGATCTGGTGCTCTGGAAGCGGTACATAGACGATGTTATTTTTGTCTGGAGAGGTACGGATCTGGCATTGGATTCCTTCCTATCAAACATCAATTTGAATGATCAAAACCTTCAGTTTGCGGCAAATGTGAGCAAAACGGGAATCGAATTTTTGTATCTAAAAATTGATGTTGATGGGGATAAAATTAACTGCAGCACTTATTATAAGTCCACAGCAAGGAACAATTTTATTTTACATTCGAGCTGCCACCTCCCGAGGTGGCTGCTGAATGTACCAACAAGCCAATTCAGGCGCCTCAAAAGAAATTGCACAAAAAATGAGACATTTGAGGCTGAAGTATTGAGACAGCAGTTTATCAAAAAAGATTATCCTACTGACTTTATTGAAAAAGCTCTGAATAAGGTGAAGAATTTAGATCGGCAGGATTTTTTTGTAGAGAACCCAGTTGCATCTAGCAGTGATGGTATGACATGTGGGGAATTACAGGTGATTCTGCCCTTTAATACTCAATATAAGAAAATTGAGACCATCATTGCGAAGCACTGGTCATTTCTGCAGAAAGATAAAATTATAGGATCATTGATGTCGACAAAACCAAAAATAATTTATACTCACGCCAACAACCTGGGTCTAAAAATAGCACCTACGACCAAAATATCTAGAAGTAATCCCAAAAAGAAGGATAATCAATGGTTGTGTTTTGAGGGCTTTTTTAGATGTAGAACATGTTCAAATTGTAAAATAACAAATTTCCAGAGAAAAACAATTAAAATTTCCTCGACCAGCAATGACTATATATATGAAATTAAAACCTTTCTGACATGTAACAGTAAGAATGTTATATATCTGTTGACCTGTCCTTGGAGAAGGCAATATATTGGTCGTACGAAGAGGTGCCTTAAGACAAGGATTGCAGAGCATGTAGCAAATATCCGTAAAGCCTATGAAAATCATACCGTCTCAAGGCACTTTAAGTTATGTCACAATAATGACCCAACGGGTCTCACTTACACAGCCCTAACAATGGTGACGCCAGAGTGGAGGGGAGGTGATTTGTTTAAAAAAATGTCAAGGGTGGAATCAAAGTTTATATTTGATTTTGGTTCCCTAGTCCCAAAAGGACTGAATGCTGATTGGGAACTTTTTGGTTTCTTGTGATTCCATGACCCTTGACTTCCCTCCCCCAAATTATTGATGAACTGCGATGTAGTTGTGCTTTTATATGTAATTTTTACTTTTTATACATTTTTAACACTTTTTAAAAATTATATTGTAATAAAAAGTATATGACATATTATTTAATTTATATTAAGGCAGCAAAGGAACATAAAACGCAATTCATCTAAAAAACGCATTCCAAAAACCGCACTTTTAAAAATGGCACAAGAAAACGCATACAATGATTATTCCAGTTTTCCATGTTTTGGTATGATGAAATCCGTGTCCGGAATTTTCCTTTTTCCACGATTTTATATAAAACGATGTGGGGAAGCACTTCAGGGTTACCACTGAGGAAGGGGTCATTCAGAGAACCCCGAAACGCGTATGGTTTAATACCTTGTACCGGCATGCTGGAACAGTAGCTTCCCTGGACCCGTTGAAATTGATTAGCTGAGAGCGACGAACACGAGGAATCCCTGCAAACAAGGCCACAAACATAGTTTTCGTGAGTGGATATCCAGGTGACGTTGTGCCGACAGCATACTCTTTCAGGTCCGGACGCAGGATAAGAAGACACACGCAAGGTAAAGCAACACAGTTGCTCAACTAGGTAGGACGCCACCGTTGTGCACAAATTGCACTTTGCTATTACCGACTCAAGACTGAGGAGTGCCCATAAGACTTTGTTACAAAGTACGGAATTGCGTTTTTTCCTAGACTGGATCAAGGACTATAGTATTTCAAGTTGCATCTGCGATCTCAGAATATATGCCCACTAGTGCTGCTATTAGTGTATTGAAGTGATTTTAGAGTGATTTTAGAATTTATGTCTACTATTGCCGCTATTTGTTTAATGTACTGAAGTGATTTTATTGCATTTTATAGGTATATATTGTATTTTACTATTGTGGGAATAAATACTATTGATCAATTTACTCCATAGTTGAGTGCCTGGTTTATCCTCTATATTAGGTTCTTAGTGATCACCAGTTAGTAAAATAAAATACTAAAACGTTAACTTGTACTGTGAGGTCAAAAAAGGAAAAAAATAACCTAATATGTTCTTTGGAGAGAACCACTCCATACATAAGTGCCAACAATTGAAGGAGAAGTCCCCAGAAGAAAATAAAAAATTTGTGCTGGATAACCAACTGAGTTTCGGATGCCTAAGAAAAGGCCATGTTACTAAGAAGTGTAAGAAAAGGGCCACATGCAGCGTTTGCAAAGGACGCCATCCTACACCACTACATAAAGAACAGCCAAAGAAAGATAAATCCTCAATACGTAAAGATACTGAGAAAGGAAAGAAAGAATCGGTATTCTCTTGCAGAGTGAGGGAAGGAGAAAGCAACGGCACATCAATGGTTGTACCAGTCTGCATATTAATGTCACGGCTGAGGATGGGGAAAACCCTCAGCCGTGCGATGCCAGAAGATGTTATTGGCTGCTCGGCCAGAAGGGGTACAAAAACAGACCTATGGATATGGCAGGTGAACTGCACTAGTTCCACCTAGCTGCCACAGCCTTGCTGACTGGATCCCTGTGCTGACACGCTGATGTCCACACCATACTTAAATGGACACAGCCAACACACATACACACACAGGAACCCAGATCCATAGCTGCATTAAATAACAAAAGTAATACATCAACTGAACATATAAACATCTATGACCACAAGGGTGGCCCTCACTGGCAGATGGTATAAAGTAGGAGGACAACTCCAGCAGACCATGGCTGGAGTACCCCCCTGACTACTGCTCTCAGCAGAGGCTATATAGGCCCAAGTAGCCACACCCACACAGACACACCCAGTGTTCACACACACAGAAGGGAGTTAACCCTTCCTACACCAGGCATGAGAAAACAGCCACATAAAAGGGAAGAGAACAAACACCTATCACACAGCAGCTGTTACCGCCGGCAATGACATGCATGGCAACTATGTCCTGGGAGCCAGCCAAAAGGCCGAGACACTGCCACCACATGTACACAAAGAACACATTGCCGCAGACAACCGCAAGTGACGGAACAACACAGTGCACACACACATATAACACCCCGTGCACACCAAACGGATAAAAGGCACACCTATAAAGAGAGGTTGCCAGGTGCAACCGCATGCACATAGCAGCAAGCAGCCTAGCACAGCTCAGGCTGCTATACTGACAATAACAACATGTTGCCAGCGGCAACCACAAGTGAGGCAACATACTAGCGGCACTCACCTGTGGTTGAACAACAAAACCAGACCGCAGGCAACAGCATGCGGTACAGGAGTCACGACTATGACCATGGTCGTGACAATTAAATCCTAAAAGAAGGACAAAAAGGTATACACCTATGCTCTACTGGATGCCCAGAGTGATGTCATCTTCATTGATCAAGAAATCTGCAAAAAATTACAAGTGTCGACAGAACCAGTGAAGCTCAAACTCACCACAATGACGGGGAGAGACACATTAGTGAACAGTCAAAGGGTCAAAGGACTGAGAGTTAGAGGACTTCATTCAAACTGCACATTAGATCTACCTCCAGCCTATACAAAAGACAATATACCTCTAGATCGAGATTGCATACCTACCTGTGAAACAGCCAATGAATGGGAGCACCTGTCATATCTCATGAAATGTCCCCGCTGAAGGAGTTTGGTGTTGGACTGTTGATAGGCTACGATTGTCCTGAAGCCTTGGTACCACGAAAGGTAATCACAGGAGGAAAGGGCGAACCTTTAAAGGACTCATGCACACGTCTGTTGTTTGGGTGTCACGGAAGGTGTACAGGAAACAAGACAATGCAAAATGAATATATGACTCACTGGATCCAAAACTAAGGAACAAAAGGGAGACCCCTGCACAAGACCTGGCTCTTTCCCTGACTGCTCAGCCTATGCGAAAATCCCAATGGTGGATGATCGCATATCCTCGTACCTCGACTATATACCACCTGAACACCCTACATTAGTGAGGGGACACGACCACCGGCTCCCTACACTAGACACGGAGGGAGTCAGGGTCACCTGGGATCCAGCAAACAGAAAATCACAAATAAATGTACAGCACTTATCTTGAAGACTGGAAAATGGGATCAGCATGCACACACACTCCAGGAAGTTGTATAAGCCGCACACTAATGCATTATGGGGAGGAATTTAAAGGGATGCAATCAGTCCAACTACATGACAGCTGAGAGAGGCTAACGAGATGAGGAACTGAAAACCAAGACAAAAGAAAACTCAAGGAGGAGGTTCTGAAAGGCTTCTGTCAGAGCTTCTCAGCTGTCTGGTTGTGACATTGGGTCCGCATCCGAGCCTCCGTTTTTGCGGCTCGGATGCGGACCCATTCACTTCAATGGGGCCGCAATAGATGCGGACAGCACTCCGTGTGCTGTCCTCATCCGTTGCTCCGTTCCATGGCCCTGCAAAAAAAATAGAACATGTCTTATTCTTGTCCATTTTGCGGACAAGAATAGGCATTTCTACAATGGGCCGCCCGTCCAAATGGCAGAAGGCACACGGACGGCTTCAGTTTTTTGTGGATCCGCGGTTTGCGGACCGCAAAAAACTGAGCGGTCGTGTGCATGAAGCCAAACCAAAGGGCATGACAAGATTCTTGAAATGACCTTTGGGTGTATTGAAGGCCGTTTTCCACTCATCTCCTTCCTTAATTCTGATCAGATTATAAGCTCCTCTTAAATCCAACTTGCAGAACACCTTGGCTCCGACAATTTGATCAAAAAGATCAGAAATCAAAGGAAGGGGATACGGGTCACGGACCGTAATGAGATTCAATTCCCGGAAATCTACACACGGTCTAAGTGATCCGTCTTTCTTTTTTGCGAAAAAGAAGCCGGTGGCCACAGGGGACTGACATTCAGTTAAGGGTGGGTGATTCACATGTTGAGTCCATTTCTTGTTTTGTTATGAAGGGCTTGCCCGCTCCGATGGTTCTAGTTTTACTCTGGTTGATAAAGCATAACCCTACTATTGACTGGCAAACAAGACAAATCAGTAGCTGGAGTGAATTTTGTTCGGACAACTGTCTTTGTGCTTCTATCTCAGGGGTGTCAACTACGGTCTTACCTCAGTTTCTCTCTGATTTTGCGGACGTATTCTCGCAGGGTGGAGCTCATGAGCTGCCTCCCCATCGAGAATATGATTGTTCAGTCAATTATATCCCTGGAGCTAAACTGCCAAAATCTCGACTATACAACCTTTCCCAACCCGAAAGAGAAGCTATACGGAAGTATATTGCAGAGAGTTTGGCAAAAGGACATATTAGGCCATCTAAGTCCCCTGTGGCCGCCGGCTTCTTTTTCGCAAAAAAGATAGACGGATCACTTAGACCGTGTTTAGATTTCGGGGAATTAAATCTCATTACGGTCCGTGATCTGTATCCCCTTCCTTTGATTTCTGATCTATTTGATCAAATTGTCGGAGCCAAGGTGTTCTCCAAGTTGGATTTAAGAGGAGCTTATAATCTGCTCAGAATTAAGGAAGGAGATGAGTGGAAAACGACCTTCAATACACCCGAAGGTCTTTCAGCGATTTGTCAGTGATATTTTCCATCATTTAGTGGGATGGTTCATTGTTATTTACCTTGATGATATACTAATTTACTCACCCGATTTTTAGACCCATCAGGATCACGTGAACCAGGTGTTGTCGATACTTGGAAAAATGTGCATTTGCTGTCCAGGAGCTACCGCTTTTAGGATACCTGCTTTCTGACTCTGGTTTTCGCTCTGATGCTTTTTTGGGGTTTTACCAATTACTACAGAAAATTCATCTTGAATTATTCCACCATTGTAAAACCTTTGACAGATATGACTAAAAAAGGCGCCGACTTTTCTGTCTGGTCGGATGAGGCATTACAGGCATTTTCTGCTATTAAGAAATGTTTTGCATCTGCCCCTATTCTGATGCAACCTGATGTGTCTCAACCGTTCATCTTGGAGGTTGATGCATCAGAAGTGGGTGTCGGAGCAGTTCTGTCGCAGGGTCCATCCCCTAGCAAATGGCGTCTGTGTGCTTTTTTTCTCCAAGAAACTCTCGGCCGCTGAAAGATATTATGATGTAGGAGATAGAGAGTTGCTGGCCATTACATTGGCCTTTGAGGAATGGCGTCATTGGTTGGAAGGGGCTACTCATCCTATTACAGTATATACTGACCCCAAGGATTTGGCTTACCTGCAGTCTGCTAAGCGTCTGAATCCTAGACAGGCTAGATTGTCACAGTTTTTTACTAGGTTCAATTTTGTGGTCACCTTTCGCCCTGGGGTTAAAAACGTCAAGGCAGATGCGTTGTCACGTAGTTTTCCTGGGGGGAGTGATTTGGAGGATCCTGCTCCGATTTTGGCTGATGGGGTGGTGGTAGCCAGGCTGATGGGGCCTGTAGCGGAGTAACAGTATAATCCACGGTATCTCCGCTGGTAGTCCTATTCAACATACAAGATATGGGTAGCGTAAGTATAATCCCATGGTCCCAAGAACTAGCCGACACACAGTCTGGGAGTCAACAACCCTTTTATTGAAATGTAAACGTTTATATACAAGTCCCCATGCAAGGGGTTTCCATAATGGCATTCCAGGAGTTTCCACATGCAAGGAGGTAGGGGAGGGGATGTGTGGCATACACATCTGTTCATGAAGCTAGCCTAGGAATGCCCTTAGTCTTGTAGAGTGTAAAATTAACACATGAACCCAGTCTTTGATATACTGAAGTGGCTAGGTTTGCCACAGGGCCCAGGAGGAGGCTCCTGATTCTTGTCCTCCAGACAAGTTGTTTGTTCCTGCTGAACTGCGATACAAGGTGTTCAAGGAACATCATGATACGGTCCTTGCAGGACATCCTGGAAGCAAATCCACCATAGATCTTATTTCCCGGATATTCTGGTGGCCAGGAATGCGCAAGGGTGTGGAGGGTTATGTGACAGCTTGTGAGACCTGTGCACGTGCGAAGGTGGCTCACACTTGGCCTCAAGGATCCCTTCTTCCTTTATCCATCCGTCTCGTCCTTGGACGCATTTTTCAATGGACTTTATTACCGATTTACCGAGTTCCTCTGGGAAAACTGTCATTTTGGTGGTAGTGGACCGCTTCAGTAAGATGGCCCACTTTGTACCATTGCCTAGCTTGCCCAATGCCAAAACTCTTGCTCAGGTTTTTATCGATAACATTGTGAAACTACATGGCATTCCCTCTGATGTGGTGTCTGATAGGGGGACGCAATTTGTTTCCAGGTTTTGGAGGGCGTTCTGCTCTCGTCTGGGAATTCAACTGTATTTTTCTTTTGCTTTTCATCCCCAGTCGAATGGTCAGACAGGGCGCACTAACCAAAACCTGGAGACCTATTTGAGGTGTTTTGTTGCCGAGAACCAGGATGACTGGTCCTCGTTCTTGTCTTTAGCCAAATTTGCCTTGAATAACCATAGACAGGAGTCCACTGGTAAGTCGCCATTTTTTGGCACATATGGTTTTCACCCACAGTTTGGTACTTTTTTTGGGACTGGATCTTCTGGGATGCCAGAAGAGAAGAGATTCTCTTCCGCCTTGTCATCTATCTGGTGGAAGATCCAAGTTAATTTGGAAAAGATGGGTGAAAGATATAAACGGATGGCTGACGGGAGACGTATGACTGGTCCGTACCTGTGTGTGGGCGATTCGGTGTAGTTGTCCACTAGAAACATTAAGCTGAAGGTACCATCTTGGAAATTGGGTCCAAGATTTATTGGCCCTTACAAAATCTCTGCAATTGTCAACCCGGTGGCGTTTCGTCTGGATCTTCCACAGACCTGGAATATCCATAATGTGTTTCACAGGTCTTTATTAAAGAAATATGTGGAACCTGTGGAACCATCTCAATTGCCACCTCCCCTGTCCTGGTGGATGGCAATTTGGAGTTTGAAATCTCTAAGATTAACCACTCACGTGTTCTTTGGGGTTCCCTCCAGTACCTGGTGCACTGGAAGGGATACGGTCCCGAGGAAAGAATGTGGGTTCCGGCTGCTGATTTCAATGCTAGCCGCCTGGTGAGGGCCTTTCACAGGGCACACCCGGATAAAGTTGGTCCGGGGTGTCCGGAGGTAACCTGTAGAAGGAGGGGGGGGGGGGTACTGTCATGCCTTGCCCTGTGACTGTGCGGAGGTCTGTCAGACTAGCTGCACATGTCTGACTTCTCTGTTTGTTTCGATTTGGGTTTGAGCTGGTCCACCTTCCCTCAGGTGTACTGGGTTTCATTGTTAGCGTGGCTATTTATCCCTCCTTCCCCCAGAGGCCTGTGCGGGTTATAGTTCTTTACTGGGAGCTCTTCATTTGTGGTGCATCGTCTGCTCCAGCTCTGCTCAAGATAAGTCCTCTACTTTATTTACCTTTGTGTGTTTTATCTAGGCCTCTAGGGAGACGCTTGTGTCACATCACTCTGGAAGGAGAGAAAGAGAGCGTGCACCCACTAGTCTGCCACCCACGCCACTGTCCCTGCCTACTTGCACTTACCCATCCTAGGCGACGGAGCGCAACTGGGCGGCGATCCCTAACTTCAGTAAGTGCGGGAGGGACAGAGAAAAGCAGAGACACGCAACGGCGATGTGCTGGGACAGGAGCGTACAGCAGTCGAGAAGGGTCAACAAACTAGCAAAGGTCACAATGAGAGGTCACGTCAAACTACGAGGGAGATGCAAAGACAATACCAATAACAAGCCGGAGATCAAACCTGGAGGTCGCATCAGGGTACAAGGGAGAAGCAGGATTGTGGTCAAATAACTAGCCGTCGGTCAAATTCAAGAGCAATGGAACAGAGTATCAAGAGCCTATATAAACAATATCACAGGCAACCTGTGGCCAGCAGGTTGCCTGCTATATACTGAAGGGCTAAGGTCATGTGACGTGGCCAGCGCCACATGACCTGTCCCAGGAGTGTGCAGCTGGGCGCTCAGCCCAGACATATATCCTGGTAACAGAGGATGCCAGCTGCATATAGAAGGAGCGTGCGGCCGGGCGCGCTCCGCCCTCCATTGCCATGGCAGCGGAAACGCCGAGCGGCTCCCTGCTCTGCGCGGAGGGCGTCTCCTGCAGCTGCCGGAGGGGAACAGGACGTCGGCGGCGCAAGGGGAAGGACGCGCGTCGCCCTGTGACAGTACCCCTCCTCCACGGGGAGTCTCAGGACCACGGGAGCGGTTTCTCCGGATGTTCCCGGTGGAACTTTCTAACCAAAGAGGAGGCATGCATCCAATGCGCCCAGGACCTCTCCTCCGGTCCCAAACCACTCTAGTGCACTAAGTACTGCAAGGAGTTTTGAACCTTCCTGACATTAAGGACCTTAGATATAACAAACTCGTCATGGCTTTCTACTTCCACGGGAGAGGCAGGACCTTGTAAAGGAACCACAGGTGAAATGTACCTCTTTAACAGTGACTTATGAAACACATTGTGGATGTGGAGGGAGTCGGGCAATTTAAGTCTAAAAGACACTGGATTAAGAATCTCGGTAACCTCGTAAGGTCCTAGAAAACGCGGCGCAAACTTCCTGACAACCCCTTTCAGAGACAAATTTTTGGTGGATAACCACACCTTTTCACTCACTACGAAGTCAACCCCCTTGTAGCGCTTCCTATTGGCTTGAACTTTTTGAGCCTCCTGGGTCTTCTCCAGGTTCGGTTGAACCTGGGCCCAGACTATGCACATGTCTGATGTGAAGCTATCAGCCTCCAGGTTGAGAGAGGACACAGAAACATTTGAGCTAAAACGAAGATGATAACCTAGGTTACAGAAAAAAGGGGACACTCCCGTGGAAGAATTTACCCATTATTGATGGCGAACTCCGCCAACAGCAGATATCTCACCCAGCGATGCTGATTATCGGACACATAACTGTCACGGCTGGGTGAGGGGGAAACACCCAGCCGTGCGGTGCCAGGAAGATGTAAGGGTTACCCCTTGGCCGGGACCACAGAGTTAGGGAGCAGGTCACCTCCTATTGCGTCCCTAACGCTGACCCTGTCTCCTATCAGTATGAGCCGACCTTGATGGTAGGAGGACTCATACGCCGGAACCTTACAGTCCCTACGAGCCCTCAAGTCGGCCCTGTACTAGGGGACAGTGTCAGACGCCCTACTCCTCCTAGGCACGGAGGAGCCGGGGTCTCAACGGCCAAGCAACACAGGGGGAACATCAACAGACATATGGAAATGACAGGTAAGTGAGACTAGTCCTGCACTTACCTGCCACAGACACACAAACCTGGAACCCATGAACAAGTGCTGATGTCCACAGCAACATAAAGGACACAGCACACACCAGACATACATGGGAAACCAGGAAACCATAAGCTGCACTAACAAGATAACCCCACACACACCTAGATAACACCGTGAAACATAGTATTAACTGACAATGGTTTTATGACCAGAAGGTTGGTCCTCACCAGGCAGATGGAGGAGACAGGAGGCTGCTCCAGCCAGCATGGCTGAGAGCAACCTACTGAAGCCTGCAGGAGTCTCAGGCTATATAGGCCGAAAGGCCACACCCACCAGTCAACCACACCCAGTGACAACACACACACTGGGAAGGGAGTTAACCCTTCCTACACCACAGAAGGGAAAACACCAACTGAAAGGGGAATAGCACACACACTCCCTCACCTGTCACCGCTGGCAACGGCATGCGTGGCCACCGTGTCCTGCAGAACAACCAGCAGGCAGAGACCCTGCCACCACATGCACAACACCAGACGTTGCCGCGGACAACCGCAGGTGAAGGGAGGTGTCCAAGTGCATACAACCTCGTGCACAACAAACAGACAAGGAAGTGCACACAAACACAGACGAAGGACGTGCACACCAAAACACGTTGCCAAGGGCAACCGCACGCATGCCTGTTATTCGCGGCAACCGCACCTGAGGCAAACCACTAAGTGCCCCCAGCTGCGGTTGCGACAACACCAGACCGCGGATAACTGCATGCGGCTCCCAAGGAGTCACGACCATGACCAGGGGTCGTGACAATAACATTTGAGAAACTGTTTGACTGCCTGGTTTAACCTTTCCTTCTGCCCGTTGGTCTCGGGATGGAAGGCTGACAAAAAGGATAACGAAATATTACACCTTTGACAGAAAGCTCTCCAAAACTTGGATATAAACTGAAAACCCCTGTGATAAACAACATTCTCAGGAACGCCATGCAGCCGTACAATGTGGTCAAAAAATAAGGACGCTAGCATCTTGGCATTGGGTAGTCTAGCCAGCGGGACAAAATGCACCATTTTACTAAAACGGTCGACCACTACCCACACCACTGACTTCCCCTCAGAGACGGGCAAATCGGTGATAAAGTCCATGGAGATATGAGACCATGGCCTGCAGGGAATGGGTAGAGGTTGAAGTTCCCCAGTAGGGCGAGTTTTAGGAGACTTGGATCTCGCACATACCTCACAAGCGGACACATAGGAACGGACATCTCTGGACACGGTTGGCCACCAGAAAGATCTAGACACCAGCTCCATGGTAGCATTGATACCGGGATGGCTGCAAAAAACTGAGTTGTAACACTCACCCAACAGTCAAAGACGGAAGTGCCTAGGGACAAACAACTTATCTGAGGGGGTTCGTGCAGGTGCGAGATGCTGTGCAGAAATAATAATGATATCAGCCGGCAGAATGGATTCAGGAAGGGTGTCAGTAGGCTGGAAAGTGCAAAAACTTTGGGACTAGGCGTCCGCCTTGATGTTCTTACTTCCTGGCCTGAAAGTAATGGAGAAGTTAAAACAAGTGAAGAACAGGGCCCATCTAGCTTGCCTAGGATTAAGGCGTTTGGCAGTTTTAAGAAATACTAGGTTTTTATAGTCAGTAAGAACCGTAATACGGTGTTTGGCCCCCTCTAAAAAAATGTCTCCATTCCTCGAAAGCCCATTTGATAGCGAGTAGTTCCCGGTTTCCTATGTCATAATTCCTCTCGGTGGGAGAGAATTTCCAAGAAAAGAACGCACAGGGTCTTAAATTGGTGAAATTAGAAGACTCCTGGGAAAGAATGGCCCCCACCCCATCCTCCGATGCATCAACCTCAACAACGACTGGTACCTCTGGATCCGGATGAATCAAGACTGGAGCAATCTGAAAACACGTCTTAACGGATTTAAAGGCCTTGAGAGCCTCAGGTGGCCAGTTAACAAGGTCCGCTCCCTTCTTAGTTAAATCGGTCAAGGGCTTGGTGATAACAGAAAAAAATTTAATACATTTTTGATAGTAATTGGAGAACCCCAAAAAGCGTTGTAATGCTTTCAGGGAGGAAGGTCTCACCCAGAGCCTGAACCTTCTTAGGATCCATTTTAAATGAGTGTGGAGTAAAGATATACCCTAAATACTAAATTTCCTGTACTCCAAACACACATTTTTCAAGTTTGACCGACAATTGATTCTCTCTGAGGATACCAAGCACTTGTTTAAGATGGGGGACATGGGATCTCCAATCCGGAGAGAAAATCAAGATATCGTCAAGGTAAACAATAACAAATCTACCAATAAGCTCCCTGAAAATATCATTCATGAAGTTTTGGAAAACTGCCGGGGCGTTGCTAAGGCCAAAAGGCATAACTAAATACTCAAAGTGCCCCTCTGGGGTGTTGAAGGCAATTTTCCATTCATCTCCCTCTTTAATGCGTATAAGATTATAAGCACCTTTTAAGTCAAGCTTGGAAAACCAGGAAGCCCCCAAAACCTGGTTGAACAAGTCAGGTATCAACGGGATAGAATACTGATTCCTAATAGTGATCTTTTTAAATTTCCTGTAATCGATACAGGGCCTGAGACCACCATCTTTCTTTTTGACAAAAAAGAACCCTGCACCCATGGGGGAGATGGAAGGCCTAATATGTTCTTTTTCTAAACTCTCCTTTAAATATTCCTTCATGGCGTTGCGTATGGGGCCAGAAAGGTTGTAAATACGCTCCTTGGGGAACTTAGACCCAGCTTCGAATTCAATGGTGCAGTCATAGGGTCTATGAGGAGGGAGAGTCTGCAATTCAGATGAGGAGAAGACATCTTGGAACTCTTCTAAAAAAGGAGAAATTAACATTACATCAGAAGAAACCCCTGCCTGGACAAGGGTTAGACAGGAACTACAATTGGGACCCCACCTTTCTAACTCTCCTGTGGTCCAGTTTGTCGGGCATATTCATATCTGCATATTAAGGTCTGACAATATTAGAACCAAAATGGAGATTCACATTACCTTTAAGAGGCCAAAAACTCTGCTGGAATAAGCCAGAGAAGGAATGGTCACTGGCATACAATGTATATTGTTTTAAAAGTTATTGCCAACAGATGTGGTATCTTAGAGATTGTAATGGGTCTCACATGAACTGTCTTAACTACCGGGGTCAAGAGAGGTTATTGCTTAAAAACACTGGTTTCTCTAAACATATCAGTCTGAGGAACAATGGGTGTTATATAGCTAAGCCATGATCTAACAAAAGACATCCATAAAACACATCTGGTGTGGAATGGGTATCTTTTCGTATATATATATATATATATATATATATATATATATATTCCTGTGTGCATTTACTTGGCGTTTGAACTTATTAATGGTTCATATATACTATGCAATATTTAAGTATTATAACCAGACATTATTAATGTATCTTTTTGTATTGTATCTCATTGAGGGGATATAGCAAGTTGTTGTTTTTTTCTCTTAAGAAGGGTCTATTCAGAGGAGCTGAGGGTATTTCAAACATCATTATTCAAATAGCTGTGACAATTAGGTGTATACAAACCAGGGCAAAAGCTAGAAGTTTATGGTTCTCTTATCTGACCATAAATAAGGTGGTCTGTTAACTGTCAAAATGGATCCGTGATGTCTGGGAAAGTGATCCTAAAGTGTCAGAAAGAGTACCTCCTAATTGATTTAAGTTGGGAGAGACCAAAGGTTAAGAGGTGTAATAAAGCCGGATATATATGTTAATTCTAAAAATTGCTATATGATACAACAGTGCCATCAAGTGGTAGATGGGCAGAAAGAATGCCAATTAAATGACATCATCCCCATGATTACCATACGTAACACCCACCTTATCTAATTGGAAATCCCTAATCCAAGAGGGGATGGGCATAGATAAGGATGTGGATATCTAAACCAGTTTTTGGGGAGAGAAGAAAAAGAGGAAACTAAGATCACTTGAAAAATCACTTGAGACAAAGAGGACTTGAGCCAAACATCACTTGGAACTTCTTCAGGGAGAACACTTGGGAATTGATACATCAGCATCACTTCACACACCAGGAATATACCACAGGACAGGATAGATCTGAATCTTGGAAAGCTGGGTCCCTTCTAAAAGCTCTTTATCCCAAAGCAAGGGGTAATGTATAATCCATTTTATTTGCAGTAATTATAAATCCCTCCAATTGGCATATAGTTGAGACCCCATTATTAGTGGGTCAATAGTGTTAACATTAATTTTACGGGAAATTTTAATGAACGTGCACATCATTAGAATTCCTGTAATATTGCCATCAGAGTGGAATCTCTGATCGGATTTTATTATCCGTAGTTAGGTCAACGGGCGTATTTATAAGGTGTCTCTTACTGCCATATTCTCTGATTGAGCATAAGGGATTTTCCACAGATTCATTTCTATTGTTTTTTTTTTTGTTGTTGTTGCATTATAATATTTTGATTACCAGTATATTAATCGGTAATAATTTGATAAAAAGGAAAAGTAGTATTGTATTGTACTTAAGTCAGCCTGTAAACGGTGGAGCAGCATCTTATGGTCAATTTTGATATTATCTTTGTATTCATTTGTATGCCATTTGTACTGTTTGTATTTATAATAAATTATATTTTGTATAATTAACTGCACCCTGTTTCATTAGCTGCACAAATTAACTTTAGATCTCATCAATAAAAGAACTGGCGTTTATATGTCCGCCAATTAAATTTCCATTTTTTTTTTTATTTATTTTTTTCATAAAAAAAAATATGAAATCATAATTTTTATAATTTCATATTTTTATATATGATAAATACCCGACATATCTGGAGGCCCCAGCGAGAATGATTGAGATATTTCTATAACCAATTTGTGCAATTAGTGAAAATATTCCTTAATCCTTATTGGCAAGTCACATTGGTGTTGTTATTGATTATTGATCAGGATCATGAGTGTAACAAACAGCGACCCAGGTAATGGCCAGGTTTTAGCAGATAGTCCCTCTGACCCAGACAAGATAATCTCTAAGGTTATCAATTATGTTTATTCCCGTTTGAAGATTGATAAAAATATAGATGAATGGACTAATGAGCTGCAAATGAGAGCCTTTGAAGAACGTTGTGATGTATGGAAGTTAGGTGGCATGGTTGATAGATACCTGACATATATGGAGTTGGCAAATGATAATACCAAGAGGGACCAACACCTCTTATGTGCATTGCCACCTGTTTTGTATGCATTGTTGGCAGTCAGTACTCTTTCTAAAATTAGGTATGAGTCTATAATGGGTACAAAAATATATGTATCCAAAATGGAATCAGAACTAAAATCCGCAGAAGCGAAGATCAAAGATTTAGAGTACAACCTTAGTCTCAGCCTTGACGCATACCAAAAGGCAAAAAGTGATTTAGAGGATTTATATCTCCAATATTCCAAAATTAAACAGACAGATGAATCAGCCCGTAATATAGTCAATGCTGAAAGGGATCCATCTAACACTGTGAGATCTCCTGACCCTCCATTTCTTACTCCCCAATATCCAGACATGCCATCACATGCTTTTACAGCAGACCCCATCCAAAACACTCGGCAACCTGAAAGTGTTAGCATGATTAAACAGGAGGCATTAACCCAATTAGGTCGCGCATTCCAAACTGTAACCACCTTACTAGGTGTTGATATTATGGAAGCCCCTAGAAGTGTCTCTCCTCATACTCCCCTGGATAGACATGTTAGGGTTAGGGTTAAATCACCTGTGCGATATAAGTCTCATGAAAGTTGTGAAAGTGCATGTGAGTCTGACGGTGATGTAGGGAAGCGTGTGACTTATTCCTCGCCACAGAATCACAGGCGACCAACATATGCTGAGGTGGTTTCTAGGAAGAAAAATTCCCAATATTCAGAAAAGGATCAGAGCTCCTCCAGCATAATTAAGTTTTTAAATAGTACAGTATCTAAGTTTTCCAAGAAAGGTTCTTCTCAGATAGCCAATCACTTAGAACTGTATGAATCCACTATGGATTCTTTAAAATTATACTCTGATGCTGACCGGATTAGGTTCCTTCCATGGGCATTTGATGATAGATATCGTCATTATTTTACATCCTTTAAGGAGAGAGGAGTACTAGATTGGCCAAGTGTTTTGCATGAGGTTAAATTGGAATTCGGTCCATACCGAACCACTACTGCTGCAAAACGGGACATATATAGCCTTACGTGTAGACCCAATCAGAGTCCCCGTGAATCCCTCTCTGTCCTCAAAAATGCCTATGGGTTGGCATATAGATCCCCAAATTGGGAATCTGAAGAATTCAAGCAGTTATTCTGTGATGCTATGCCAACCCAGATCAAACTTAACTTAGCCAGAGATCTGGATATTGATGCTCCCTTGGATAGGTTGGTGACGGCTGCCACCATGCTGTATAATATCAGTGAGTGCCATGCAACAGGTGAGAAAAGGTTTAAAAATTCCCCAGAGAAAAAGGTAGCTGAAGCTAAGGTAAACTCTAGCTTGGGATTTGAAAGCCAGCCACGAAGATTCCCTCAATCTACAGGACCTTCTCAACAAGCCCAGCAACAGCAGGTAGGACCGCCCAAACAGACCAAACCCCTAAATAATAATGGATTAGAGGGGAATAATTCAGGTAATGGGAAGTCTAACTACCGTCCCTATTACAATTACGGTCCCCAGGGATATAGGCCCTATAACACTAGAAGTTACCAGGGTTATAGACGTTGGGATAATAGGCCCAGACAACAGAGGGAAGATAGGCAGGAATCCTTGAATTCACCCAGGAGTAGGTCACCTACCAATAACCAGGGTGCCCAACAAAGCCAAAATGTGCCCAAACCAAACAGGTTTGATCAGCTGGTAGAGCAAGTGGACCAGCTGAGCAATATGGTAAGTAAGTTGTCCCAGTTATCCCCAGAAAAACAGCCTAATCCTTTTTTAGGGGCAACTGCCGGTCCCAGCAATGTAACAGCATAAAGCAGATTCGGCCGGGTCAGAACCCAGGCCACTGTAAGGATATTAAATTGATTGTGGTAGAATCTGATGTGATTCCTAATTCTTTATTTCCTTGCAGTACCTCTGACCCTGAAATTAGGGCCAGGGGGGAAATGTCTAATATGTCATTTGTCTTGCAGTCTAAGGATGTCAATTCAGTTGACCAGATGTCTGTTCCAGTGTATAATCACATCGTCCCAGCATCTAGCCATGAGCCAGCTGTGATTTGTGATGTCACACAGCTTGTCCCAAAGGGGGGGGCTAACGCTGCTCCTCCAGCTTGTCCTGGGAGACTCAGGAATGCAGAGGTCACGGAGCTGCAGAGAGGCCAACCTCTCAGACAGGAGATGGGTAAACATCCTAACTTTCTCTGTGATTTGTTGCAGGTGGATGGCCGATACTTTGTGGACATATATCTACAAAATGAACTTATCGGACCAATCAAAGGATTAATAGATACTGGATCACAAGCCACCATTTTATCTTACACCTATTTCAAACAAGTTTCAGATTTAACATCAAAGAAGCCACGATTAAGGTCATTTGATGGCTCTTTGATAAGTGTAGGTGGAAATGCCTTACAGGTAAAAGGAACATCCTGGTTGACATTTAAGATTGGCAAGAAGACAATTAGACATCCCACATTGATTGTGGATCTTCCATATGATCGGATGATCATAGGAATCGATTTATTAAAAAGATTGAGTCCCATAGTTGATTTCATTAATGAAGCAGTATGGACTCAGGTGAAGGCACCCATTGCCTATGAATACTCTTGCAACACACAAGCACAACGCAGTTGTCATGTGATTGAAGAGAAACCTAACTCTATTGAAGTGCATTTCAGGAACAATCAAATACCGGAGGTCACAATCCTGAAGAATGGTAAGCCCGAGGAAGATATCAATGGTGCTGCTCACACCATTACCATCCAGAGGGACAAAATCAAAAAGGTAACTCTGGATGATGATATATTAACCATTTCTCTTGAAAGGGGGAATCAAGAAGTCTTGGACCTGACCAGGCACATTCAATCGATGGTACGGATTGAAAAGGTCAATGACAATTTATTGATTCCCGTACAGGTAAACAATATAGCCCGGGTGAAATATGCCAAATTGGATCTGAAATCCGAAGCGAGTTACATAAGCCTAGGACTTTTAAAACAGATCACCAACCCTAAAATGATTAAAAGTTCCTCTCCACAGGACCAATGGGTTCATGATCTGGATGGAGATTCCCAGAGTCATAATATTGTTGCAAGATGTGTTTTATCTATCTCCATAGGAAGTAAAACTACGGAGCACGTTTTCATCGTGGTAAATGAATCACGGTATCAAATGTATATAGGTAATGACCTTCTGCACCGATTTGCCATACAGATTGACATGGTAAATAACACCTTATGGTCCAGATTGCCGGGAAACCCAGAGGGGTTCCAGGATGAAGAACAAGCCTTACTATGGGGACAACAGATGCCCTATGCCGTAAGTATCATGGTTTCTGAGGAAGTTGAAATTCCTGAAGGATGCAAACCATTTCTTCTCCCCATTAAAGTAAAGAAGGGACAGAAGCTGAAGAACGCAGACGCGTTGATCTGTTTATCCAACAGAATGCAGCAACTCGGCCTAAAGGTAAAACCTACTCCACTGATAAACATCCATCAGGATCAGTTACACATGGTAATTCATAACATGGTTCCCCATAGCATTTCCCTACAAAAGGACACCGTAATTGGTTTAGCTATGGATTCGGAATACTACACGTTTGGATTCCAAAATGATGTTATTGGAATAATTCCTGATGAATACCTGACAGAGGAACAAACAGTGGAACAACATTTTTCCTCAACCCCTGAGGGGTTATTTAACATACACTCTGTTTATCCTTTCAGCTCTGAAGAAGGTACATGCCACATCGAAGAGTCATCATTAGTTTTCAACCATGAGATCGATGAAAAAGAGTATGAATCATACCAGCAAGGAAAGGATAAGGTACGCTACACCCAGAATGATCTAACTAGTGAGCTTGAAGAAGCTTATGAGTTAAGTCAGCCTGAGATTTTCCCAGAATTTCAGGAGCGGGTGGAAGAACAAATCTCCATGGCTGACGCATGCTCCGACGAGTCGAAGCGTCAACGGCTAAAGGAGCTCTTCGCAGAGTTCCAGGAGATGTTTGCCAAGGATTCTTATGACTGTGGGGAAACAAACCTACACGTTACAAGAATCCAAACAGATCCCGATGCACCCCCTGTTTTTGTCAAACAATACCGACTTCCGCTGGCGGCTTACGAGTCACTATCGGAAATCGTCAAGAACTTGGAGGAAAGGGGTATCATCCGTCCAGTACACAGTTCATTCAATCATCCGATACTTGGAGTCCTCAAACCTAACGGTCAATTTCGTCTTTGCTCGGACCTAAGACAGTTGAACAAACGTGTTTATATGTCCGGATGGCCCGTGCCATATATTGACCAAAGTTTGGCACAAATACAAGGATCCAAAATCTTCACTGCCCTTGACTGTGCACAAGGATATTGGACGATTAAGATAGATGAAAGGGATCAGTACAAACTGGCCTTTACATTTGGCAAACGACAGTATGCATGGACCCGATTGCCCTTCGGGTACATAAATGCGGGCCATGAGTTTGCAGTGTTCATGCATAAGGCAATGCCTGATGCCGCTGAACGAGGTACCTTATCCTATGTGGATGACATCCTGATCAAAAGTACAACTTTTGAGGAACATATTCAGGAGTTGAGGCATGTACTAACCCAGCTGAGGAAAGCAGGTGTAAAACTTTCTTTACAGAAGGCTCAATGGTGTCGGACCAAGGTTAATTTCCTAGGTCATGAAGTCACTGCGGATGGAATTAACCCACAGAAAAAGAAGGTGGAAGCAGTGACCAAGACAAAATCTCCTACAAATCTCAAGGAGTTGAGATCATTCCTGGGTATGATGAACTACTCACGTAAGTTCATAGATAATTATGCCGAAATTACAAAACCTCTTTTACAGTTGCTAAAGAAAGGAGTAAAATGGGAATGGAGCGAGCGTCATGAGCAAGCTGTAACTGAGCTCAAGGCCAAACTTATCCAGGCTCCATGCCTTGCTTATCCAGAAGGGGGAAAACCTTTCTTCGTGGAAACAGGTTTCACTGATAAAAGCATAAGTGCAGTTCTTTTCCAAAAACAGGAAAACCGAAACAAGATCATCGCCTATGCCAGCAAGTCATTGTCACCAGTAGAGGTAAAATTCAATAGCTGTGAAAAAGCATTATTGTCAACTGTATGGGCTTTGCAATATTTTAGGAGTTTTATCCAAGGCGAAAGGATCATTGTGGAGACCGCACACCAGCCGCTGCAATACTTGCAGAGTGATCGTATAAGAGATGGAAACTTGTCAAACAGCAGGATAACCGCCTGGACAATGTCCTTAATGGGATGGCCATTGGAGATCAGGTACAAACAAAATAATAAGAACCCAGTTGCTCAGGGATTAGCAGAACTCCATGACTGTACCAATACGGAACGTAAAGGTGAGACAACGGAAAATGATTTCCTGGAGGAACAATCATCATCACCATATAAATCTTATGAAGAAGAGTACTGCAAATCGTTACCATGTGTGTATGTAGACGGCTGTTCCTTCCACGCCGATGAAGGATCCGAACATACATTGGTTGCAGGTATTGGAGTCGTGTGGAATAATACATTCCTAGATGTATCCGTTGGATACAAAATTGGTTCCAAAAGCAGCCAGGTTGCAGAACTTACTGCTGTGTACAAAGCCGTACAAATGGCTATCGAATATAATATTAAGGAGTTTGTAATCATCACAGATTCTGATTATGTTCGTAACAGCTTTGTGGAGTACTTTCCCGGATGGAAAAGATCCGACATGATGAGAAGCAATAACAAGCCAGTAAAGCATGGTAAGATGTTTTGTAAAATTGATGAGATGGTTACCGTCCACAGTCTTATCATTTATTGGAAGAAGGTAAGAGGTCATTCAAAGTATCCAGGCATGGATAAAGAGGGGAATGACCTAGCGGATTCCCTTGCCAAGCAAGCAGCCATTGACGGAGAAGTCTTTAATGTTGACGACCTCATGGGAACTGTCCAAGTAGATGCTATGACAAGGAGTCAGGCCCAAAAGGGAGCTGAAGCCAATGTGGCACAGTGGGGCCAAGATTCCCCTAGTGAAGATCTCATTGCGAGCCAAAAGGGGGATCCGATTATTGGTCTCTTTTATAAGTACATTGAAGATCCACACAACTGTCCCATAACCACAGAAGACTGTAGGGATAAGGAGGAGTTACGAATTTTGATGAAAGGTAAGTCCCAATTCTCATTACAGGATGGATTACTGATAAGGACCTCGAAGAACGGTATCACGCAATGGGTAGTACCTGCAGCATACCGAGGTCTGATGTTGCAACATGCACATGATGCCCCAACCGCTGGTCATCGAGGTGAGAAAATAACGTACGAGTTACTACGGGACTACGCTTACTGGCCACATATGTTACAAGATGTGCGAACATATTGTCACGGATGTCTAATCTGCCCTCAATTCCAGCCACAAGGACCCACTCATCGGGCACCGCTGATGAAAAGGGGGATGTCCATGCCATGGTCAGACATCCAAATTGACTTCATTGGACCAGTAACAACCTCATCAAAAGGAAACAAGTATATGTTAACCATAACTTGCCTGTTCACCAAATGGGTGGAATGTTTGCCGTGCAAAACATGCAGTTCAAGCGTATGTGCATCTCTGCTCATTAACCACGTATTTTCTAGATTTGGTCTTCCCCAGCGCATTGAATCCGATCGTGGAAGTCACTTCACCAGTGAGGTGATGACAAAGATGTGGGAAATCCTGGGGGTAAAGAGGAAGCTCCATATAGCTTATCGACCAGCCTCTAGTGGTGGAGTAGAACGTTACAACCAGTCCATTGTAAACATCCTGAAAAAGTTTGTCAATGAATCTGGTAAGGACTGGGATGTCAAGTTGCCTTTGGTGCTTATGGCCATCAGAGCCACCCCAAGCGCAGCAACTAAGCTTTCTCCCTTCGAGATGATCACGGGAAGGAAGATGGTGTTACCCCAGCATTTACTTTACAGAACAACGGACCATAACTTGATCAATGCTACAACATCGCATCAGTATGTGGAAAATTTACGCAAGCACCTTCAGCATGCTTTTGCGTTCGCACAGAAGAATATAGAGAAAGCCGCAATGAGTGCTAAGACATACTACGATCTGAAGACTACACAGAAGGAGTATCAAATTTCCGATCGGGTATATCTCTATAACTTCGCTCGGGATCAAGTGAAGGAGAGAAAATTCCTACCTTCCTGGAAAGGTCCCTATGTCATCACTGACAAATTATCTCCAGTGGTCTACAAAATCAAAATCCCTAAGGGGGATGAGTTTATTGAAAAATGGGTGCACATTAATCAGCTACGTGTTTGTCACCCTAGTGCACGACTTCGAGAGATTGAAGGAGTTGGATGAAAAGAGGTGAAGAGACTTTATGGTTCCAGCTAAAGACGGAAATAAGGATTGGTATCGTATGAACTAAAAAGTGTTATCTGTTATTGTACATCTTTAACTCATACTAACCCATCCTGATGTATGTTTCCTCTGTAACAAAATGTCTCCTAACTCACCTCTGAAACCAGAACTTACTCTGTCCAAGAAAAGAACTTATGCCAATCAGAGGTATATGGTATTAGTAACTCTTTTCTTGCAGGATAAAGTTGAAAAGTGTATATACTCATATATGTCATACAATATTTTAGGTGCTTAAGATGTCATCAAAGTTGATTGCCATTATCTACGTCGTCCTGATCTTGGGGAAGAAGTTCCACGCTAAGCCGATTGCTGTGACAGGTCCTTCGTCCGGAATCATGCTGCAGGATACGGCGGGGTTCATCTTGACGAACAAGAGGATATTATCCCAGAAGATCTACATCAGCCTGGATCCAGGCGTTTTCATCGAAAGGCAATTCAACATGTCCGAAATCCAGTCACCGGAAATCCAAGCCTGGTACCAGATGCACATCGGATACTCCCAAGAACGGATTACCCAAATCCTGAAGCAAGCAAGGAAGACCTTGACCAGAGAACAGTTTTCTACAGACCAAAGCGATTCATGTTTGCAATCGTAGCCGCCATAATTTTTGGCATAGTGGGCACTGTTATTATTACCGGTGTGACAGTTACCGATTCCATCTCTATCAAGACATTGGAACTTGAAGTTGGTTCATTGAAAAGGAACCTATTAAACATTCATGTGGAGATGGAGATCAAAACAAACCTTTATCGAACTTATATCCCGTTTTGCAGGATCTATAGGATGTTGGAATTTGTGTCCCATCCAAGTCATGCGTTAGATAAGGTTCTCCAGAAGAACTTTAACCAAGCTATGGTTAAAACATCATAAGCAAAGCCTACGCCCAGTGAATCACGAAGAAAATATATGGAAAGCCCTTTATTACATTCCAAATGCATTCACATTTTATGGAATGTTTTGGAATGAAGGGGGATTTGTCGGGCATATTCATATCTGCATATTAAGGTCTGACAATATTAGAACCAAAATGGAGATTCACATTACCTTTAAGAGGCCAAAAACTCTGCTGGAATAAGCCAGAGAAGGAATGGTCACTGGCATACAATGTATATTGTTTTAAAAGTTATTGCCAACAGATGTGGTATCTTAGAGATTGTAATGGGTCTCACATGAACTGTCTTAACTACCGGGGTCAAGAGAGGTTATTGCTTAAAAACACTGGTTTCTCTAAACATATCAGTCTGAGGAACAATGGGTGTTATATAGCTAAGCCATGATCTAACAAAAGACATCCATAAAACACATCTGGTGTGGAATGGGTATCTTTTCGTATATATATATATATATATATATATTCCTGTGTGCATTTATTTGGCGTTTGAACTTATTAATGGTTCATATATACTATGCAATATTTAAGTATTATAACCAGACATTATTAATGTATCTTTTTGTATTGTATCTCATTGAGGGGATATAGCAAGTTGTTGTTTTTTTCTCTTAAGAAGGGTCTATTCAGAGGAGCTGAGGGTATTTCAAACATCATTATTCAAATAGCTGTGACAATTCGGTGTATACAAACCAGGGCAAAAGCTAGAAGTTTATGGTTCTCTTATCTGACCATAAATAAGGTGGTCTGTTAACTGTCAAAATGGATCCATGGTGTCTGGGAAAGTGATCCTAAAGTGTCAGAAAGAATACCTCCTAATTGATTTAAGTTGGGAGAGACCAAAGGTTAAGAGGTGTAATAAAGCCGGATATATATGTTAATTCTAAAAATTGCTATATGATACAACAGTGCCATCAAGTGGTAGATGGGCAGAAGGAATGCCAATTAAATGACATCATCCCCATGATTACCATACGTAACACCCACCTTATCTAATTGGAAATCCCTAATCCAAGAGGGGATGGGCATAGATAAGGATGTGGATATCTAAACCAGTTTTTGGGGAGAGAAGAAAAAGAGGAAACTAAGATCACTTGAAAAATCACTTGAGACAAAGAGGACTTGAGCCAAACATCACTTGGAACTTCTTCAGGGAGAACACTTGGGAATTCATTCATCAGCATCACTTCACACGTCAGGAACGTACCTCAGGACGGGATAGATCTGAATCTTGGAAAGCTGGGTCCCTTCTAAAAGCTCTTTATCCCAAAGCAAGGGGTAATGTATAATCCATTTTATTTGCAGTAATTATAAATCGCTCCAATTGGCATATAGTTGAGACCCCATTATTAGTGGGTCAATAGTGTTAACATTAATTTTACGGGAAATTTTAATGAACGTGCACATCATTAGAATTCCTGTAATATTGTTATCAGAGTGGAATCTCTGATCGGATTTTATTATCCGTAGTTAGGTCAACGGGCGTATTTATAAGGTGTCTCTTACTGCCATATTCTCTGATTGAGCATAAGGGATTTTCCACAGATTCATTTCTATTGTTTTTTTTTTGTTGTTGTTGCATTATAATATTTTGATTACCAGTATATTAATCTGTAATAATTTGATAAAAAGGAAAAGTAGTATTGTATTGTACTTAAGTCAGCCTGTAAACGGTGGAGCACCATCTTATGGTCAATTTTGATATTATCTTTGTATTCATTTGTATGCCATTTGTACTGTTTGTATTTATAATAAATTATATTTTGTATAATTAACTGCACCCTGTTTCATTAGCTGCACAAATTAACTTTAGATCTCATCAATAAAAGAACTGGCGTTTATATGTCCGCCAATTAAATTTCCATTTTTTTTTTTTTTTTTTTTTCATAAAAAAAAATATGAAATCATAATTTTTATAATTTCATATTTTTATATATGATAAATACCCGACAAGTTAATGACCGGGTTGTGGAGCTGCAACCAGGGCATCCCTAACACCATCTCCGCAGGCAAATTCTCGAGAACGAAGAACGAACACCTTTCTGAATGACATACCCCGACAGACAAGGTTAATTCGGGAGTGCAAAATTTGACGGTTCCTCCCAACAAGGGAGTGAAGTCAATGGCCACAATACAGATGGGAGTGGGCAGATTCAAGACCGGAATTCCCACCTGACCCGCGAACCTGAGATCAATAAAACTAAAGGCAGAACTGGAATCAATAAAAGCTCTATCTGATCCCCTGACAGAACCAAAGGTATCAGAAATAGGTAATAACAACTTCTTTCTTACCCCCTCAGGGAGTACCTTGCTTTTGGATCCCTCAAACTTGGGTGGTCTTCCAGAGGGAGGGATCTTTGGACATTAACGAAACCCAATGTTCCGAGTTGCCCCAGTAGAAACAAGCACCCTGTAGTCTGCGTCGTTCTCTTCGAGTCATACCCAGCTGCATAGGCTCGTCCAAGTGAGACTCCTGGCTAGGTCCCACGGGTGCGGGTTCAGGTCTGGCACGTCTGTCTAATCTAATGGCCAAGGTCATGGTCTCCTCTAAGGTTTCTGGACAGGAGTAACCCACAAGCATATCCTTGATATTCTCTGTGAGGCCTGATCTGAACTGACTTTTTAGCGCCGATTTGTTGCAGCCAGAGGGTACGCACCACTTACGGAACTGAGTACAGTAGTCCTCAACTGGTCTGTCACCCTGAGTGAGGGACTTGAGATGGAACTCGGCTACAGAAGCTCTATCCGGTTCGTCGTACAGAACCCCCAGCGCCTGGAAAAATGCCTTGACGGATCGAAGACAAGGAGAGTCCGGGGGCAAGGCGAATGCCCACTCCTGAGGGTCGCCTTGGAGGAGGGAAACAACTATCCCCACCCTCTGCAGGTCGGAACCTGATGAGTGGGGACGCAACCGAAAGTACAACTTGCAGCTCTCCTTAAAGACCAAAAAACACTTGCGATCACCAGAAAAATGGTCAGGCAATTTCACATGAGGCTCAACCTGCGGCGCAGTCGGGGCAGCAAGTGGGAAGGTTTGAGCGGATTCCTGGGCCTGTAATCTTTCCCCAAGCTCCTGAACTATTTGCGCCAGATTCTGCACGTTGTCGGTAAGGCTTTGCAGAGGGTCCATAGTGAATGTAAGGGCCTGTGATTTTGTCACGCCTCCCCGGAAGGAGAGAAGGAGAGCGTGCACCCACTAGTCTGCCACCCACGCCACTTTCCCTGCCTACTTGCACTTACCCATCCTAGGCGACGGAGCGCAACTGGGCGGCGATCCCTAACTTGAGTAAGTGCGGGAGGGACAGAGAAAAGCAGAGACAGGCAACGGGCGGCGTGCAGCGACAGGAGCATACAGCCGTCGAGAAGGGTCAGCAAACTAGCAAAGGTCACAACGAGAGGTCACATCAAACTACGAGGGAGATGCAAAGACAATACCAATAACAAGCCGGAGGTCAAACCTGGAGATCGCGTCAGAGTACAAGGGAGAAGCAGGAGCGTGGTCAAATAACTAGCCGTCGGTCAAATTCAAGAGCAATGGAACAGAGTATCAAGAGACTATATAAACAATATTACAGGCAACCTGTGGCCAGCAGGTTGCCTGCTATATACTGAAGGGCTAAGGTCATGTGACGTGGCCAGCGCCACATGGCCTATCCCAGAACTGATAGCTGAGTGCCGAGTGTGCAGCTCGGTGCTCAACCCACACAGGTATCATGGCAACAGAGGATGCCGGCAGCACATAGAAGGCGCGTGCGGCCGGGCGTGCTCCGCCCTCCGTTGCCATGGCAGCGGAGACGCCGAGCGGCTCCCCGTCCTGCGTGGAGGGCGTCTCCTGCTGCTGCTGGAGAGGAACAGGACATCGGCGGCGCAAGGGGAAAGGCGCTTGTCATCCGCGTCCTGTGACATCTTGCTTCCTCCTGGTTTGAAGAAGCAGGTTGCCTCTTCCCTTTTCCCTGCTGCTTAGGGTTTGCCCAGGGTGTTTAGGTTTAGGCACGAGGGCATGTGCATATCACCCTAAGGGTATGCATATGGGCACAGCAGTTTATGGAAAGCTTTTAGGGATCGCTAGGAGGTGACCCTTTTCTCCCTAGTTTTTGGGCCTAGTCATTTGTTCTGTTTGTTTTCCCGTGTTTGGTTATTTCCCCACTTACCTACCTATCGTGACTTGTTTATGCCATCGGAATTGCGTCACAATGTGTTTGAGGAACATCACTGTATGGTTTTTATGGGACACCCTGGGAGTAGATCCACTGCCGACCTCATCTCTCGTAGATTCTGGTGGCCGGGGTTGCGTAAGGACTATGTGGTCAGTCTGTAGTACCTGTGCACGTGCTTAGATGACACATACTCGTCCTCCCGGATCTTTACTTCCGTTGCCCATCGCGTCCAGACCATGGACTCACTCATCTATGGATTTTATCACTGATCTACCTAATTCTTCAGGAAAAAGAGTTATTCTGGTTGTGGCGAAACCAACCTCGCCACGGTGTTTTGGAGGGGGCTGTTTACCAGCCTCCTGCCCTGGGATTATGGTCCCTTAAGTTATTGGGTCTTAAGGCACTTGGGACGGAGCCCTCTGTCCCTGGATTGCATCCTTTGCCTTACTTGCTTGGATGAAGCACATGGTGAGAACAATAGATAGCGGCCATTTTAGCTCACAGACACTGTTCTGACTTTCCCACACGGGGCTATCTTGCCTGTATTTGGTGCACAGAGACATCATTCAGTAGTTTGAAACTACCAAACAGGGGACACATTTATTAGTGACTATTTTCGGTATAACTTGTATATTTTCAGTGTAACTGTATCTTCCAAACTACTGAACGGATGTGGGTGAATTTTGGACATGTGGTTCACCCAGATCCCCCGGTTCCGAGGATATATTGGTTATGGGGTTATTGCATGTTTTGGGGTTCGTGTGATATGTTTTATAAAACTGTATTTCTCTGCCTTTGATAATTATATTCGCCAGTGTGTTCAATAATCATCATCGACAGAAGGGAGGATTTTGTGTGGGTGTGTTTCTATTGTCCCATTGTGTGTTTAAATGGTGATGTCTGTCCTGTTGTCTCCACATGTGTATTGGTGATCTCCCTTTGTCCTGAGAGATAATTGGATTGTCTTCGGTCGTCTCCGGGACAGAGAGGAGGAAACCATGATGCATTGTGGGGATGTGTTGTATCTGTCCTGTATTTGCAACAACTAATAAAAACCAGGCTGGGTCTGCCAGCACTTGAGACCACTGCTAGACCCTCAAGACGGAGCCTTGTCTTGTTATTGGGGGGATTCCCTGTATGCTGTTAGAGACTGATTGCCAGGAGTGTAAGCTGACTGTATGCTTTTTTCTGTTCGTCTGCCGGCAGCTATTCGCGAGGTTCCAGTTTGGAGTGCTATTTTGTATCCAGTTCGGGAGGTTAGTGTTCTGCAGTAGCTGTGCCTGTCTCTCAGAAAGGGGCATATCGCCTAAACGGATCTTAACCCCTTGTCTGCTGAAACGGTCCGTTACATTGGTGGCAAGCAGCGGGATCGTTCCTACAGCCAGAAGGACAGCTACAGGAGACACCATTTCTGTGGATTCTACAATTTAAGGGCAACGCATGTCTCAGTACAGTGACCCTAAAAGCACCAGGATGGAACCAGCAGTGGAGTACAGATACTCTGTGGAGGAATTTGACCGTATGATGTGGTTGCGGCTGAACTTCTTCGGACCCAATCCAGCTGAGAAATACGTGAAGTTCGTGAGGAGTCTAGTGTCTAAGACCCTACTATACCGGGCAGAAGGTGACGGTCAGCTGCCACGTTGGGTGGACCTCCATCGGAAGTTACTGTTGCGGGACAGTGGGAGCCCAGTCTCCATTCCCCAGTGGCAGTGTGAAGTGCAGGGAGGGGAGAGCAGCGGCCCCCCTCCAAAGCAGCAGGCTGAGTTACAGGGGGCAGAGGTAGTTGTTCCTGCCCCCCAGCAGCAGCATGATTTTTTGGGAATTGGGAGCCTAGTCTCCATTCCCCAGCGGCAGTGTGAAGTGCAGGGAGGGGAGAGCAGCGGCCTCCCTCCCCAGCGGCAGGCTGAGTTACAGGGGGCAGAGGTAGTTGTTCCTGCCCCCCAGCAGCAGCATGATTTTTTGGGAATTGGGAGCCTAGTCTCCATTCCCCAGCGGCAGCGTGAAGTGCAGGGAGGGGAGAGCAGCGGCCTCCCTCCCCAGCGGCAGGCTGAGTTACAGGGGGCAGAGGTAGTTGTTCCTGCCCCCCAGCAGCAGCATGATTTTTTGGGAATTGGGAGCCCAGTCTCCATTCCCCAGCGGCAGGCGGAGTTACAGGGGGCAGAGACAGTCGGTCCTGTCCCCCAGCGGCAGAGTGTCCTACAGGGAATAGAGAGCCCAGTCTCCATTCCCCAGCAGCAGGACACTGTATTGGGAGCGGAGGCGGTCGGTCGCCCTCCCCAGCGGCTGGAAGTATGTATGGGAGAGGAGCACGTTACCCCCTCTTCCCAGCGGCAGCTTAACGCACCAGGGGGAGACAGTAAGCCCCACAACAGTGCAGATGGGACCGTGGTCTCTGCACTTACAGCACAGGGGGTAGGGACAGTCGGTCCTGTCCCCCAGCAACAGGGCTGTTTAGCCAAAGGGGAGACAGTTGGTTTCCCCCTCCAACAACCAGACTCCAACCAGGCTTCTTCCGTGGTAGTGCTGGCACCAGGGCAGAGTACCGCTGATACCTGCCCACAAAGCAACCTCCACTCCAAGCCAGGGAGCAACACAGAGACCGGGAGTACCAGCTACAAATATAACCTTGGTGGATTCACTGGACAGAGACAGGCTACGAAATTCAGCAGGTCCAGTATTGGGTTGTGGGTGGGCTGCCAGACTAACTCAGGTACCGACCGGCGTGAGGTCAGGTATCTGGTTAGTCTTCCCTGGGGGGGGGGAGATGTGTGGCGAAACCAACCTCGCCACGGTGTTTTGGAGGGGGCTGTTTGCCAGCCTCCTGCCCTGGGATTATGGTCCCTTAAGTTATTGGGTCTTAAGGCACTTGGGACGGAGCCCTCTGTCCCTGGATTGCATCCTTTGCCTTACTTGCTTGGATGAAGCACATGGTGAGAACAATAGATAGCGGCCATTGTAGCTCACAGACACTGTTCTGACTTTTCCACACGGGGCTATCTTGCCTGTATTTGGTGCACAGAGACATCATTCAGTAGTTTGAAACTACCAAACAGGGGACACATTTATTAGTGACTATTTTCGGTATAACTTGTATATTTTCAGTGTAACTGTATCTTCCAAACTACTGAACGGATGTGGGTGAATTTTGGACATGTGGTTCACCCAGATCCCCCGGTTCCGAGGATATATTGGTTATGGGGTTATTGCATGTTTTGGGGTTCCTGTGATATGTTTTATAAAACTGTATTTCTCTGCCTTTGATAATTATATTCGCCCTTGTGTTCAAATAATCATCATCGACAGAAGGGAGGATTTTGTGTGGGTGTGTTTCTATTGTCCCATTGTGTGTTTAAATGGTGATGTCTGTCCTGTTGTCTCCACATGTGTATTGGTGATCTCCCTTTGTCCTGAGAGATAATTGGATTGGTCTTGGTTGTCTCCGGGACAGAGAGGAGGAAACCATGATGCATTGTGGGGATGTGTTGTATCTGTCCTGTATTTGCAACAACTAATAAAAACCAGGCTGGGTGTGCCAGCACTTGAGACCACTGCTAGACCCTCAACACGGAGCCTTGTCTCGTCATTGGGGGGATTCTCTGTATGCTGTTGGAGACTGATTGCCAGGAGTGTAAGCTGACTGTACGCTTTTCCTGTTCGTCTGCCGGCAGCTATTTGTGAGGTTCCAGTTTGGAGTGCTATTTTGTATCCAGTTCGGGAGGTTGGTGTTCTGCAGTAGCTGTGCCTGTCTCCCAGAAAGGGGCATATCGCCTAAACGGATTTTAACCCCTTGTCTGCTGAAACGGTCCGTTACACTGGTGGTAGTTGATTGCTTTAGTAAAATGGTGCACTTTATAGCGTTGTCGGGCCTACCTAATGCTAAAACACTTGCTCAAGAGTTTGTTAACAACATTGTGAAACTCCATGGTATTCCCTCTGACGTGGTCTCGGATCAGGGGACTTCGTTTGTTTCCAGATTCTGGAAGGCGTTCTGTACTAGACTACAGATACAACTGTCCTTTTCTTCGGCTTTACATCCTCAGTCGAACGGACAGACCAAACGCTCTAATCAAAGTCTAGAGACTTACTTGAGATGTTTTGTCTCTGAGAACCAGGAAGAGTGGTCTTCATTTTTGTGTTTGGCAGAGTTTGCCATAAACAATCATAGACGGGAGTCTCCGTTTTTTTGAGCATATGGGTTTCACCCGCAGTTTGGCACATTTTCTGGTTCTGATACTGCTGGTATCCCTGTAAGTTGTGTAACGGGGTGGGCTCCCCAGGATACAGTGAAGTGACGAACGAGGAAAGGAACCCCAACACCAGTTTTTGCCAAAACAGAATTTTACTTAAATGTGGCAATAAACACAACCACAAATGTTGAGAACATACAATCAATTTACATACACCCAGTCCGAAGGCTGAGGCCCTTGTGCTGCATAGCACGGCGCCCTCCGACAAATGCAGGAGAAAAAGGCAGTAATTTACCTACTGGTGGGCACAACTAAACTGCCACACCTTACCTGTCACGGCTGTTTAAGGGTAACCAGAGCATACACAGTAAGAAGAGCTACTGACCGGACCCAAACTAGGGAAGAGAAAGGGTGACCCCTGTCAGACCCTCAACACTCTCCCTATGCTGCTAAAGCACATGCCCGGATCCAAATGGTGGAACGAGGCATGCCCGCGTACCTTAGACTGATGAGCCCTGTAACCCCTACAATAGTGGAAGGGGCACGGCCACCGATGCCCTGCTCAGAATATGGAGGGAGCCGTGGCCACCTCAGATCCAGTCAGGAAATCACCAGGTACACAACAAAGTCTGCACACTTAGCTGATGGAGCTGCAGCCGCAGAGAAGACGGATCCAAGGGCCGCTGGCAATATCCGGAGTGCTTGCAGCAACAGAACACAGGTCCAGAGAACTAGTAGCTAAACAAGTGAAGATACTCAAGGCAGAGCTACAACTGAAAAGAGAACTATAATCCACGCCCTGCAATAGGAGGAGGGGTGATTTAAAGGCAGGGAAATCAAACGCAGGAGAGACAGCTGGGAGTAAAGACCTCATCACAGGGGCGGAGAAACAGAACAGTGAGAACACCTCCAAACTCTAAGTGACATCATCACAGGGGTGGAGACACAGAGCTGTGAGAACGTCTCAAAGCTCTGGTAGTGACATTACCTGTATGCCACATGTGATACTGGTGAGGGCCCCCTCGTGTCATACTGGTGAGAAACCCCATGTCATACTGGTGATGGCCCCCTTGTGTCATACTGGTGAGAAACTCCATGTGATATTGGTGAGAGCCCCCTCATGACATACTGGTGAGACCCCCTCATGTCATACTGATTAGAACCCCTTATGTCATACTGGTGAGACCACATCATGTCATACTGATTAGAACCCACCATGTCATACTGGTGAGAAACCCCATGTGATACTGGTGAGGGCCCCCCCATGTGATACTGGTGAGAAACCCCATGTGATACTGGTGAGAGCCCCCTCATGTGATACTGGTGAGAGGCCCCTCATGTGATACTGGTGACAGCCCCCTCATGTCATACTGATTAGAACCTACCATGTCATACTGGTGAGTGCCACTCATGTCATACTGGTGAGGGCCCCCCATGTGATACTGGTGAGAAACTCCATGTGATACTGGTGAGAGGCCCCTCATGTGATACTGGTGACGGCCCCCTCATGTCATACTAGTGTAACCCCCTCATGTCATACTGATTAGAACCCCTCATGTCATACTGGTGAGACCACATCATGTCATACTGATTAGAACCTACCATGTCATACTGGTGAGAAACCCCATGTGTAACCCCTAGTGTAACCCCCTCATGTCATACTGATTAGAACCCCTCATGTCATACTGGTGAGACCACATCATGTCATACTGAGTAGAACCCACCATGTCATACTGGTGAGAAACCCCATGTGATACTGGTGAGAAACTCCATGTGATACTGGTGAGAGCCCCCTCATGTGATACTGGTGAGAGGCCCTTCATGTCATACTGGTGACGGCCCCCTCATGTCATACTGGTGAGAAACCCCATGTGATACTGGTGAGAGCCCCCTCATGTGATACTGGTGAGAGGCCCCTCATGTCATACTGGTGAGGGCCCCCTCATGTCATATTGGTGAGAAACCCCATGTCATACACGTGAGAGCCCCCTCATGTCATACTGGTCAGAGCTCTCTCATGTGATACTGGTGAGAAACCCCATGTCATACTGGTGAGGCCCCCTCATGTCATACTGGTGAGGCCCCCTCATGTCATACTGGTCAGAGCTCTCTCATGTGATACTGGTGAGAAACCCCATGTCATACTGGTGAGGCCCCCTCATGTCATACTGGTGAGGCCCCCTCATGTCATACTGGTGTAACCCCCCCACGATACCAGTGAGCCTCTCTTCTTCACACTTGGCCGCCCATGGCTGCAGTCACGATGTCTCTGCTTCTTCCGTTCTGTGGATTCTTCTTCTTTCCACCATTTACTTCCTCTTCTGAACTGATGAAGACGCGGTTCTGAGCGCTGATGGCCGTCGTCTATGCTGACCTGAGATTTACCAGAGACCCCTGCCGGACCACAGGTAAGTACTTCTCTAGAGACTAGAGGTTGTCAGATCCAGGCCACCGGTTAGTGGTGTCAGAGGAGACCTATAGAGAGGTTGTCAGGGCTAGGCTGCTGGTTAGTGGTGTCAGAGGAGACCTGTACAGAGGTTGTCAGGTACAGGCCACTGGTCAGTGGTGTCAGAGGAGACCTGTACAGAGGTTGTCAGGTACAGGCCACTGGTCAGTGATGTCAGAGGAGACCTGTACAGAGGTTGTCAGGTACAGGCCACTGGTCAGTGATGTCAGAGGAGACCTGTACAGAGGTTGTCAGGTACAGGCCACTGGTCAGTGGTGTCAGAGGAGACCTGTACAGAGGTTGTCAGGTACAGGCCACTGGTCAGTGGTGTCAGAGGAGACCTGTACAGAGGTTGTCAGGTACAGGCCACTGGTCAGTGGTGTCAGAGGAGACCTGTACAGAGGTTGTCAGGTACAGGCCACCGGTCAGTGGTGTCAGAGGAGACCTGTACAGAGGTTGTCAGGTACAGGCCACTGGTCAGTGGTGTCAGAGGAGACCTGTACAGAGGTTGTCAGGTACAGGCCACTGGTCAGTGATGTCAGAGGAGACCTGTACAGAGGTTGTCAGGTACAGGCCACTGGTCAGTGGTGTCAGAGGAGACCTGTACAGAGGTGTCAGGTACAGGCCACTGGTCAGTGGTGTCAGAGGAGACCTGTACAGAGGTTGTCAGGTACAGGCCACTGGTCAGTGGTGTCAGAGGAGACCTATACAGAGGTTGTCAGGTACAGGCCACTGGTCAGTGGTGTCAGAGGAGACCTTTACAGAGGTTGTCAGGTACAGGCCACTGGTCAGTGGTGTCAGAGGAGACCTGTACAGAGGTTGTGTTATGGACTATTGATACAAAATGGATACTTGCTTGTTGAGCTAAGATGGCGGCCAGGCATTCTGCCAACACCTATAAACTAGAATCTTACTTTGTGTTTTTATCATGTGTTTCTTTGTGGTTTCTGTTCAGCTCAAGCAAGCAGCTACAAAGAAAGAAGTAACGGTTTCACCCAGGGGGGAGGGAGAAGGAATTTCCTCTGGCCGTCAAGGTTACAGAAAAGTAGAGAGTTCATAGCCAATAGAAAATATATACTTTATCTTTCACCCCCCTCCCACTCCCTCCTCTCATGAAACCCATGTTGTTTTCAGAAATAAACCAGAGATACTGATTAACTCCATGTAGTGAGTTGTCTGTCTGATCTCTCCGTGCACGTATCTTAATTAATTAATTTGGAGCAGTACATCAAATCAAACTGGCAGCTTTGTCAGAACCAGAACAATTTTGGCGCCCAACGTGGGGCTCGAGGATTGGACCCTCTGTTCCCGTACCCCCAGAGACCAGACGAGGAGAGGCGCACTAACGGACACCGGGGTCGCAACCCGTGATATGAGGTAGGAAAATTTAGTCATCTTGCCTATAAAGTGTCCCCTGGTGTAGCCTCTTGGTGTTCGTCTGAGGGAGGGGTGCGGAAGCAGTCTGGGACGTCCTCGAGGGCATGAAAGTAAGAACCCCATATGTTTTCTTAAAGTCTTGATGTACTGTGTTGTGCCTATAAGTTGTGAAGACCCTGTTGACAAGTATCATTGACTGGAGACACGGAGTTCTCCTGTGTTCCTGTATCGGAGTTCAGCCCGGTGTCTGACTCAAATCTCCATAAAGGGGACGATCACAGATGGGTGGAGAGCGGTTCGCGGTAGCCCAGAGTGTGCTGACCGGAACTCAAAGGTCTTCACGTCCAGTGATTACTCTATGCAGAGGTCTTTAGGCGGCTTCAGTAGGTACGAGAGATAATGGGAAATGAGGAAAGTGTCCCGAAGGGTTACTGTTCACCTGAACAGTACGTGGCGGACAGGAGAGGCAAACGTTTCATAAAAGGATTAAGTAAGTTGGAGAAGAGTTAAAGGTGTCTGTAAAGGAGGCATCCTCATAAAAGGATTAAGTAAGTTGGAGAAGAGTTAAAGGTGTCTGTAAAGGAGGCATCCTATGTAGTGCTACCTGGCAAGTGTTGTTAAACGAGAAGAGAGGGAAGTTAGAAGATGATGAATTGACAGACATGGTCCGTGTGTGGTTGGACTGTAGTAAAGAATTTGAACAGACCGGGGGGGAACTAAATTTTGATGAGAAAAGAGAGATATTTCTGTAAGCCTGGTGTTGCATTGATACATGACTAGCCACCACCCTATAATGGCGCCGGGAAGAAAGCAGGTGGGTGGACCTGCAAAACATGTGGTCAACAGAATCCCTCCTCCCGTGATACGTGCCTTCCCTGTGGGGTTCCCCACCCACAAAACCACACCTTGGTAACTACTCCCCGGCACGTCCCATTACTTCCCGTGTTAGCTACAGCGCCATCTTGTCCCCAGGCAACGCCCATGAACGGACCTTTAATATCATTCGGTCCGGACCCCCCCGTCACTCCTATGTCACCCTTGCCCCTTCCTACTACCTTGTACCCGATGATAAACCCGGACGGTACATTCATGCTACCCCACTCACCTGCCACCCTTACTCCTATAATGGTAGGGGGGCAACCTGATGAAGCAGAACAGGGGGATGCAGACGGTGCTGCAGAATCCACAATGGGCATACAAAATGCACCGGGTAATATGCAGACTCCTTCGCGGGGTACCCCGACAGACTATGGGGATCCGCCAACTTTACCCCTGGCACCACAGTGGACTGTACCCATGACCGTGCGCCCATCACGACGTTCACAAGATCAAATACTGCAGGGTCAGATTACAGAGTTACAAAAGAACTTACAGAAAATTGAGCAGGGAAACCTTGAGACACTGAAAGAAGCCCTAGCACTTAACCGGCCACAGGGACCACCAAAATATGTGTCTTTCACCCCACAACAGTTATTCACCATAGTGAATTTACTGCCTGACCCTGAGACCCATCCCATGCCCTTTTTCAGGAAACTGTCCCAAGTGCATCAAACCTATGGGTGCACATGGTCGGACCTGCAAAGTATAGTGGAAAACAAGACAGGTGAATACTCCTCACTGATAATGGATCAAATCCACATCCCTGAACTTAAAAGGTGCTAACTTTGACCCCCAAGATCATGAGTCTGGAGAATTCTTTATAGAACAACTACAGAAATGGACAAAAGCTAAATTTGCAGATCATTCCAAGCAGATCATTTCACCACACTGCAGGACAGCTGCGGGGGATCAGTTGACCCCCACCTTTTTTTCTTTTCACAGAAATGTTGGTTTCTGCTGTGTTAGTTTAAGCTCCTCTTTCTGATAAGAAACTGTCTTGCTTCTTGGTCTTTGTGGTTTTTACTCAAATTATGTGACACCCACGGCTGCCGGATGTCTGACAATAAAATTCTGCACTGATTTATATGAGCAAGGGGATTCGCTGCAAACCATTTTGCACCTCATCCCCAATACTCTCTGGGCCAGAGGACCCCAGGATATTGGATACCTCAATGTCCCACCAGTCACTGTGACCCTGAAGGACCCCAGAGTCCTACCATACCAAGAGACTGGACCCAGTAGCCAGAGAAGCCCCTTCCTGTGTCAGAGCTATCCATGCTGCCAGCTCTCTTCTAAATGTCACATCTGACGTTGTGCTGGGTCATCCCCTCACTATTCTGGCTCCCCTTGACATTTCTGCCATCCTCCAGCAGACTCAACCTAAACACCTCACTGCACAGCGCCACCTCCGGCTTCCGTGTAGTTTGCTTCTGCCAGATAATGTCACCATTCAGAGGTGCCACATCCTCAATCCTGCTGCACTCCTTCCTCTTCCAAGGGGGGAGTATACTGGAGAATCTGAAGATTTTATTGATCTACAGGCACACTCGAGCTGACACCTCTGAAGCCAGAGGAAAAGCCCTAGCTGACCAAGCGGCCAAGGAAGCAGCAGTGAAAGAGGAAAGAGTCCAGTCAGACCAGATTATGATAACACAGGAAGACCTGGAACAAGAAGAAATCACATGGGACCTCCTGAAACAAATACAGAAACAGGCCACGCCACAAGAAAAATTGGATTGGCTAAAAGAGTCAGCCCAAGAAGAGAAAGAATCTGGACTGTGGACCCAAGGAGAGAGAGCATCTCTGCCCAAAGCTCTCTATCCTCTGATAGCTTCAATAGCTCATGGGCCCACCCACCAACCTAAGACCATCATGAAAGAACTAATAGACAATGGCCCCAGGGATAACCCCTGTCCTGGTGAGGCATACTCAGTCTTGCCTCATCTGTGCGCAGTGCAACCCGGGAAGACCTGAGCCTACACCAACCAAATGTCTCCCCAAAGCCCAGTACCCGTTCCAACGGATTCAAATTGACCACATCCAGATGCCAATGTGCCAAGGGTTTCAATATGTGCTAGTAGTGATAGACTTGTTCTCTGGGTGGCCAGAAGCCTACCCCGTCCGAAACCAGACAGCAACCACTACTGCAAAAAAACTGATGCAGGAGCTTGTCTGTAGGTTCGGAGTACCTGAGGTCATTGAGAGTGATCAGGGCCCAGCATTCACTGCTAGATTAACCCAAGAAGTCTGGAAGATGGTAGGGTCACACTTAGCCTATCACACACCCTACAGACCCCAAAGCGGCGACAAAGTCAAACGACTGAACGGGGTACTGAAGTCCAAGATGCTGAAAATGACTGGGGAGACAGGGCTCAGTTGGGTACAATGCCTGCCAATAGCACTATTTTCAGTTAGACACACCCCTAGGCCTCCACACACAAAATTTTGTTTAGGACACGGCCTAGGATGGGACAGTACTTCCCACAGCAATTGCAAATGCATTATGAATCTGTTGCTAAATATGTGATTGCCCATAGTAAACAATTGTCTAACATATGTGCACAAGTTTTCTCTTCCATTCCAGATCCTGACTCCCTAGAGGGAATACACACTCTCAAACCTGGAGAGTGGGTGGTGGTCAAGAAACACGTCAGAAACACCCTCGAACCACGATACGAGGGACCTTACCAGATGTTGCTGACTACCCCGACCTCTGTGAAACTCGATGGAGGCTTACCTGGATCCACACCTCACATTGTAAAAGAGTAAAGGCTGTCCCGACGATCCTGGAACAATAAGCCATGAGGATTCACATACTGATCATGACTTTGACAGTGGGCATATCAGCAGTGTTCACACCACTGGGTGATGAATGGGACAATTCACTGACACGGCACCATCAAATTCTAGTCCAGGGGTTGAGACACTCAGAGATTGTTGGATCTGTACCCACAGTCCCGTGAGTTCAACCAGTATGCCTTATGTTGCAATTCCCGTGGACCTTTCTGAACTGATTGACCTGTCTAATTCTACCATATTTCTCACTAGCATACACCAAGTTAAATCCAGTACAAACAAGGACAGGGAAGTAGCCTTACCTGTTGCAGGGTGGGCAGATGCCCCATGGCTCATGATAAACAGATCAGGCCCCTCGGTAGATTATAGCTCTACTCCTTGGCAAGATGGAAACTGGGCTAATGTCACATGTTTTCCTAGCTGGACACACTGATATTGTCTCCATGTACAAACCAAAGGGATGACATTTAGTCCACACATACACTCAGGTTGCAATGATTCAAAAACAGACAGCCACGTGCAGTGTATTGGTGTAGATGCTGAGAACGGAAAGGATCTGCCCTGTAACCACCGTACTGTACAGGATCTCCGGACAGGTATATTAGCTAACGACACCGAAAGTCAGTCAAAAGGATATGAGTTGGTGAAAGGGACACAATTAGCCAAACTAATTACCCGATTATTCAATGGCACAGCAGTAGCAGTTCCAGACGACATATACTTAGTTTGTGGACACAAAGTGTACAAATGGTTATCCGAGAATGTCACAGGACTGTGCACCATCGCCAGGCTTACTCCTGCCACCTTTATAGTACCACACTCTGAAATTGGCATAAATGCAGTACCTAAACACACCTTGTATCATAGGGCCAAAGATAACACACCCAGACCAAATGGCAAGCCACATGTAGTAGAGACGAGCATTACCAACAAAATTGTTAGTTCCATCTTCATATATCCCATGATAGCGCAGATGTGGGATCATCTGGTAGTAGCAACAGACCTGGATGACCAAATATGGGAAGAGATGAGACTTATGAATACCTCAAACATTGTGCAAAACCAGTTAATCATTGTCACCAACCAACACACATTAGTTCTAGATTCTGTTGCAGCTAAAGATGGAGGTATGTGCCAGGTTGTGGGACCCTCTTGTTGCCATTACATAGACCCGCAGGGTAATTTGCAAGTTAAGGTGGGTATAGAGAAAATGGCGGATTTAAGAGATAAATGGCTGGATGCACATAAAGCTGATAAAGATACATGGTGGTCTGATACCTTCTCTTCCCTTAACCCCAATAACTGGTTCAAAGGTATTGGGGGTTGGCTCATGGGAATTGTCCAGGTAATATTGCAGGTAGCCCTAATAATACTGGTGATATATGTAGTGATTAAGCTCGTTCTTATTTGTGTGACCCGCTTTTCAAAGAATGAAGAAAACTGATGAACGACCTATTATGCTCCTCTATGATGAAGAAGGACAGAAGGAAACATCGTTCAACACAGCTCCCCCTCCTCACAATGATGCCTGGCTGAGATAGGGTGAGATGAATCCCAGGGTATTACCACAAGTCCGAGCAACCGGGAGCCTACCTATAAGGGGTAGGTTGTCGCCACTGCGGGTGAAGAGGATACGAATGGTATGCCCAGGGGATTCGCTAGGCGAAGGGAAAGTCTACAATCAAGTCTCCAAGGGGGGACTGTTATGGACTATTGATACAAAATGGATACTTGCTTGTTGAGCTAAGATGGCGGCCAGACATTCAGCCAACACCTATAAACTAGAATCTTACTTTGTGTTTTTATCATGTGTTTCTTTGTGGTTTCTGTTCAGCTCAAGCAAGCAGCTACAAAGAAAGAAGTAACGGTTTCACCCAGGGGGGAGGGAGAAGGAATTTCCTCTGGCCGTCAAGGTTACAGAAAAGTAGAGAGTTCATAGCCAATAGAAAATATATACTTTATCTTTCACCCCCCCTCCCACTCCCTCCTCTCATGAAACCCATGTTGTTTTCAGAAATAAACCAGAGATACTGATTAACTCCATGTAGTGAGTTGTCTGTCTGATCTCTCCGTGCACGTATCTTAATTAATTAATTTGGAGCAGTACATCAAATCAAACTGGCAGCTTTGTCAGAACCAGAACAGTTGTCAGGTACAGGCCACTGGTCAGTGGTGTCAGAGGAGACCTGTACAGAGGTTGTCAGGTACAGGCCACCGGTTAGTGGTGTCAGAGGAGACCTGTACAGAGGTTGTCAGATCCAGGCCACCGGTTAGTGGTGTCAGAGGAGACCTATAGAGAGGTTGTCAGGGCTAGGCTGCTGGTTAGTGTTGTCAGAGGAGACCTGTACAGAGGTTGTCAGGTACAGGCCACTGGTCAGTGGTGTCAGAGGAGACCTGTACAGAGGTTGTCAGGTACAGGCCACTGGTCAGTGGTGTCAGAGGAGACCTTTACCTATAACATGCTTCACTACAGACTTTGCACAGAGGTTGTCAGGTCAGGGTTGTCAGGAGACATATGTACCTATAACAGAGACTCTGTACAGACATTGTCAGGTACAAGCTGCACAGAGGTTGTCAGGGCCAGGCCACCGGTTAGTGGTGTCAGAGGAGACCTATAGAGAGGTTGTCAGGGCCAGGCTGCCTTTCTATAATAAGGGTCTAGCTGTGGCTGAGGATGCAAGTGTGAGGTCCTGAGAGTCCTTCAAGGAATTAATAAAACCTAGAAGAGGATGCTTCCTGATCCGCACAGAGTGGCCCCTGCCTGTAAGACCGCACTTAACTACTGGACGTAATAAAGCGTAATATCGTGTATCACAGTCACAGGCGTCACCCAGGAGCCGACGGATGAAGACGGGGACATTATGTACAAAAATGTCATCGACCCGAAACAAAGGGAGAATCAGAACCAGTCACAGAGGACTAGTCCCAGAGGTAAGTGACCACGACACCATAGGTAATAACAGTATAGGGCACAAACTACTGCCCTGAAATTTGTATATAACATACAGCACAATACACCGCCCTGTAATCTGTATATAACATACAGCTCAATACACCACCCTGTAATCTGTATATAACATACAGCACAATATGCCACCCTGTAATCTGTATATAACATACAGCACAATACACCGCCCTGTAATCTGTATATAATACACAGTATAAAGCCCCATTCACTCCTGTACACCACCCTGTAATCTGTATATAATACACAGTATAAAGCCCTGTTCACTCCTGTACATCGCCCTGTAATCTGTATATAATACACTGTATAATACCCTGTTCACTCCTGTACACCGCCCTGTAATCTGTATATAATACACAGTATAAAGCACCGTTCACACCTGTACACCGCCCTGTAATCTGTATATAATACACAGTATAAAGCCCTGTTCACTTCTGTACACCGCCCTGTAATCTGTATATAATACACAGTATAAAGCCCTGTTCACTCCTGTACACCGCCCTGTAATCTGTATGTAATACATAGTATAAAGCCACGTTCACTCCTTTACACCTCCCTGTAATCTGTATATAATACACAGTACAAAGCCTGATTCACTTCTGTACACCGCCCTGTAATCTGTATATAATACACAGTATAAAGCCCTGTTCACTCCTGTACACCGCCCTGTAATCTGTATATAATACACAGTATAAAGCCCCGTTCACTCCTGTACACCGCCCTGTAATCTGTATATAATACACAGTATAAAGCCCTGTTCACTCCTGTACACCGCCCTGTAATCTGTATATAATACACAGTATAAAGCCCCGTTCACTCCTGTACACCGCCCTGTAATCTGTATATAATACACAGTATAAAGCCCTGTTCACTCCTGTACATCGCCCTGTAATCTGTATATAATACACTGTATAATACCCTGTTCACTCCTGTACACCGCCCTGTAATCTGTATATAATACACAGTATAAAGCACCGTTCACACCTGTACACCGCCCTGTAATCTGTATATAATACACAGTATAAAGCCCTGTTCACTCCTGTACACCGCCCTGTAATCTGTATGTAATACATAGTATAAAGCTCCGTTCACTCCTGTACACCACCCTGTAATCTGTATATAATACACAGTATAAAGCTCCGTTCACTCCTGTACACCGCCCTGGAATCTGTATATAATACACAGTATAAAGCCCCGTTCAATCCTGTACACCGCCCTGTAATCTGTATATAATACACACTATAAAGCCCTGTTTACTCCTGTACACCGCTCTGTAATCTGTATATAATACACAGTATAAAGCCCCGTTCACTCCTTTACACCTCCCTGTAATCTGTATATAATACACAGTACAAAGCCTGATTCACTTCTGTACACCGCCCTGTAATCTGTATATAATACACAGTATAAAGCCCTGTTCACTCCTGTACACCGCCCTGTAATCTGTATATAATACACAGTATAAAGCCCCGTTCACTCCTGTACACCGCCCTGTAATCTGTATATAATACACAGTATAAAGCCCCGTTCACTCCTGTACACCGCCCTGTAATCTGTATATAATACACAGTATAAAGCCCTGTTCACTCCTGTACACCACCCTGTAATCTGTATGTAATACACAGTATAAAGCCCCGTTCACTCTTGTACACCGCCCTGTAATCTGTATATAATACACAGTATAAAGCCCCGTTCACTCCTGTACACCGCCCTGTAATCTGTATATAATACACAGTATAATACCCTGTTCACTCCTGTACACCGCCCTGTAATCTGTATATAATACACAGTATAAAGCCCTGTTCACTCCTGTACACCGCCCTGTAATCTGTATATAATACACAGTATAAAGCCCTGTTCACTCCTGTACACCGCCCTGTAATCTGTATGTAATACATAGTATAAAGCCACGTTCACTCCTTTACACCTCCCTGTAATCTGTATATAATACACAGTATAACGCCCTGATTCACTTCTGTACACCGCCCTGTAATCTGTATATAATACACAGTATAAAGCCCTGTTCACTCCTGTACACCGCCCTGTAATCTGTATATAATACACACTATAAAGCCCCGTTCACTCCTGTACACCGCCCTGTAATCTGTATATAATACACAGTATAAAGCCCTGTTCACTCCTGTACACCGCCCTGTAATCTGTATATAATACACAGTATAAAGCCCCGTTCACTCCTGTACACCGCCCTGTAATCTGTATATAATACACAGTATAAAGCCCTGTTCACTCCTGTACATCGCCCTGTAATCTGTATATAATACACTGTATAATACCCTGTTCACTCCTGTACACCGCCCTGTAATCTGTATATAATACACAGTATAAAGCACCGTTCACACCTGTACACCGCCCTGTAATCTGTATATAATACACAGTATAAAGCCCTGTTCACTCCTGTACACCGCCCTGTAATCTGTATGTAATACATAGTATAAAGCTCCGTTCACTCCTGTACACCACCCTGTAATCTGTATATAATACACAGTATAAAGCTCCGTTCACTCCTGTACACCGCCCTGGAATCTGTATATAATACACAGTATAAAGCCCCGTTCAATCCTGTACACCGCCCTGTAATCTGTATATAATACACACTATAAAGCCCTGTTTACTCCTGTACACCGCTCTGTAATCTGTATATAATACACAGTATAAAGCCCCGTTCACTCCTTTACACCTCCCTGTAATCTGTATATAATACACAGTACAAAGCCTGATTCACTTCTGTACACCGCCCTGTAATCTGTATATAATACACAGTATAAAGCCCTGTTCACTCCTGTACACCGCCCTGTAATCTGTATATAATACACAGTATAAAGCCCCGTTCACTCCTGTACACCGCCCTGTAATCTGTATATAATACACAGTATAAAGCCCCGTTCACTCCTGTACACCGCCCTGTAATCTGTATATAATACACAGTATAAAGCCCTGTTCACTCCTGTACACCACCCTGTAATCTGTATGTAATACACAGTATAAAGCCCCGTTCACTCTTGTACACCGCCCTGTAATCTGTATATAATACACAGTATAAAGCCCCGTTCACTCCTGTACACCGCCCTGTAATCTGTATATAATACACAGTATAATACCCTGTTCACTCCTGTACACCGCCCTGTAATCTGTATATAATACACAGTATAAAGCCCTGTTCACTCCTGTACACCGCCCTGTAATCTGTATATAATACACAGTATAAAGCCCTGTTCACTCCTGTACACCGCCCTGTAATCTGTATTAAATACACAGTATAAAGCCCTGTTCACTCCTGTACACCGCCCTGTAATCTGTATATAATACACAGTATAAAGCCCCGTCCACTCCTGTACACCGCCCTGTAATCTGTATATAATACACAGTATAAAGCCTCGTTCACTCCTGTACTCCGTCCTGTAATCTGTATATAATACACAGTATAAAGCCCCGTACACTCCTGTACACCGCCCTGTAATCTGTATATAATACACAGTATAAAGCCCCGTTCACTCCTGTACACCACCCTGTAATCTGTATATAATACATAGTATAAAGCCACGTTCACTCCTGTACACCGACCTGTAATCTGTATATAATACACAGTATAAAGCCCCGTTCACTCCTTTACACTGCCCTGTAATCTGTATATAATACACAGTATAAAGCCCTCTTCACTCCTGTACACCTCCCTGTAATCTGTATATAATACACAGTATAAAGCCCTGTTCACTCCTGTACACCGCCCTGTAATCTGTATATAATACACAGTATAAAGCCTCGTTCACTCCTGTACACCACCCTGTAATCTGTATATAATACACAGTATAAAGCCCCGTTCACTCCTGTACACCGCCCTGTAATCTGTATATAATACACAGTATAAAGCCCCGTTCACTCCTGTACACCGCCCTGTAATCTGTATATAATACACAGTATAAAGCCCTGTTCACTCCTGTACTCCGCCCTGTAATCTGTATATAATACACAGTATAAAGCCCTGTTCACTCCTGTACACCGCCCTGTAATCTGTATATAATACACAGTATAAAGCCCCGTTCACTCCTGTACTCCGCCCTGTAATCTGTATATAATACACAGTATAAAGCCCTGTTCACTCCTGTACACCGCCCTGTAATCTGTATATAATACACAGAATAAAGCCCCGTTCAATCCTGTACACCGCCCTGTAATCTGTATATAATACACAGTATAAAGCTCCGTTCACTCCTGTACACCACCCTGTAATCTGTATATAATACACAGTATAAAGCTCCGTTCACTCCTGTACACCGCCCTGGAATCTGTATATAATACACAGTATAAAGCTTCGTTTACTCCTGTACACCGCCCTGTAATCTGTATATAATATCCCGTATAAATCCCCGTTCACTCCTGTACACCGCCCTGTAATCTGTATATAATACACAGTATAAAGCCTCGTTCACTCCTGTACACCGCGCTGTAATCTGTATATAATACACAGTATATAGCCCTGTTCACTCCTGTACACGACCCTGTAATCTGTATATAATACACAGTATAACACCCTGTTCACTCCTGTACACCGCCCTGTAATCTGTATATAATACACAGTATAAAGCCCTGTTCATTCCTGTACACCGCTCTGTAATCTGTATATAATACACAGTATAAAGCCCTGTTCACTCCTGTACACCGCCCTGTAATCTGTATATAATACACAGTATAAAGCCCTGTTCATTCCTGTACACTGCCCTGTAATCTGTATATAATACACAGTATAAAGCCCTGTTCTCTCCTTTACACCGCCCTGTAATCTGTATAATACACAGTATAAAGCCTGATTCACTCCTGTACACCGCCCTGTAATCTGTATATAATACACAGTATAAAGCCCTGTTCACTCCTATACACCGCTCTGTAATCTGTATATAATACACAGTATAAAGCCCCGTTCACTCCTGTACTCCGCCCTGTAATCTGTATATAATACACAGTATAAAGCTCCGTTCACTCCTGTACACCACCCTGTAATCTGTATATAATACACAGTATAAAGCCACGTTCACTCCTGTACACCGCCCTGTAATCTGTATATAATACACAGTATAAAGCCCTGTTTACTCCTGTACACCGCCCTGTAATCTGTATATAATACACAGTATAAAGCCCAGTTCACTCCTGTACACCGCCCTGTAATCTGTATATAATACACAGTATAAAGCTCCGTTCACTCCTGTACACCGCCCTGTAATCTGTATATAATACACAGTATAAAGCCCTGTTCACTCCTGTACACCGCCCTGTAATCTGTATATAATACACAGTATAAAGCCCCGTTCACTCCTGTACATCGCCCTGTAATCTGTATATAATACACAGTATAAAGCCCCGTTCACTCCTGTACACCGCCCTGTAATCTGTATATAATACACAGTATAAAGCTCCGTTCACTCCTGTACACCGCCCTGGAATCTGTATATAATACACAGTATAAAGCTCCGTTTACTCCTGTACACCGCCCTGTAATCTGTATATAATATCCCGTATAAATCCCCGTTCACTCCTGTACACCGCCCTGTAATCTGTATATAATACACAGTATAAAGCCCCGTTCACTCCTGTACACCGCCCTATAATCTGTATATAATACACAGTATAAAGCCCCGTTCACTCCTGTACACCGCCCTGTAATCTGTATATAATACACAGTATAAAGCCCTGTTCACTCCTGTACACCGCCCTGTAATCTGTATATAATACACAGTATAAAGCCCCGTTCACTCCTGTACACCGCCCTGTAATCTGTATATAATACACAGTATAAAGCTACGTTCACTGCTGTACACCGCCCTGTAATCTGTATATAATACACAGTATAAAGCCCTGTTCATTCCTGTACACCGCTCTGTAATCTGTATATAATACACAGTATAAAGCCCCGTTCACTCCTGTACACCGCCCTGTAATCTGTATATAATACACAGTATAAAGCCCCGTTCACTCCTGTACACCGCCCTGTAATCTGTATATAATACACAGAATAAAGCCCCGTTCAATCCTGTACACCGCCCTGTAATCTGTATATAATACACAGTATAAAGCTCCGTTCACTCCTGTACACCACCCTGTAATCTGTATATAATACACAGTATAAAGCTCCGTTCACTCCTGTACACCGCCCTGGAATCTGTATATAATACACAGTATAAAGCCCCGTTCAATCCTGTACACCGCCCTGTAATCTGTATATAATACACACTATAAAGCCCTGTTTACTCCTGTACACCGCTCTGTAATCTGTATATAATACACAGTATAAAGCCCCGTTCACTCCTGTACTCCGCCCTGTAATCTGTATATAATACACAGTATAAAGCCCTGTTCACTCCTGTACACCGCCCTGTAATCTGTATATAATACACAGTATAAAGCCCTGTTCACTCCTGTACACCTCCCTGTAATCTGTATATAATACACAGTATAAAGCCCCGTTCACTCCTGTACACCGCCCTGTAATCTGTATATAATACACACTATAAAGCCCTGTTTACTCCTGTACACCGCTCTGTAATCTGTATATAATACACAGTATAAAGCCCCGTTCACTCCTGTACTCCGCCCTGTAATCTGTATATAATACACAGTATAAAGCCCTGTACACTCCTGTACACCGCCCTGTAATCTGTATATAATACACAGTATAAAGCCCCGTTCACTCCTGTACACCGCCCTGTAATCTGTATATAATACACAGTATAAAGCACCGTTCACACCTGTACACCGCCCTGTAATCTGTATATAATACACAGTATAAAGCCCTGTTCACTCCTGTACACCGCCCTGTAATCTGTATGTAATACATAGTATAAAGCCACGTTCACTCCTTTACACCTCCCTGTAATCTGTATATAATACACAGTACAAAGCCTGATTCACTTCTGTACACCGCCCTGTAATCTGTATATAATACACACTATAAAGCCCTGTTTACTCCTGTACACCGCCCTGTAATCTGTATATAATACAAAGTATAAAGCCCCGTTCACTCCTGTACACCGCCCTGTAATCTGTATACAATACACAGTATAAAGCCCCGTTCACTCCTGTACACCGCCCTGTAATCTGTATATAATACACAGTATAAAGCCCCGTTCACTCCTGTACACCGCCCTGTAATCTGTATATAATACACAGTATAAAGCCCCGTTCACTCCTGTACACCGCCCTGTAATCTGTATATAATACACAGTATAAAGCCTCGTTCACTCCTGTACTCCGCCCTGTAATCTGTATATAATACACAGTATAAAGCCCTGTTCACTCCTGTACTCCGCTCTGTAATCTGTATATAATACACAGTATAAAGCCCTGTTCACTCCTGTACACCGCCCTGTAATCTGTATACAATACACAGTATAATGCCCTGTTCACTCCTGTACATCGCCCTGTAATCTGCATATAATACACAGTATAAAGCCCTGTTCACTCCTGTACATCGCCCTGTAATCTGCATATAATACACAGTATAAAGCCTCGTTCACTCCTGTACACCGCCCTGTAATCTGTATATAATACACAGTATAAAGCCCTGTTCACTCCTGTACACCACCCTGTAATCTGTATATAATACACAGTATAAAGCCCTGTTCACTCCTGTACACCGCCCTGTAATCTGTATATAATACACAGTATAAAGCCCTGTTCACTCCTGTACACCGCCCTGTAATCTGTATATAATACACAGTATAAAGCCCCGTTCACTCCTGTACACCGCCCTGTAATCTGTATATAATACACAGTATAAAGCCCCGTTCACTCCTGTACACCGCCCTGTAATCTGTATATAATACACAGTATAAAGCACTGTTCACACCTGTACACCGCCCTGTAATCTGTATATAATACACAGTATAAAGCCCTGTTCACTCCTGTACACCGCCCTGTAATCTGTATGTAATACATAGTATAAAGCCACGTTCACTCCTTTACACCTCCCTGTAATCTGTATATAATACACAGTACAAAGCCTGATTCACTTCTGTACACCGCCCTGTAATCTGTATATAATACACACTATAAAGCCCTGTTTACTCCTGTACACCGCCCTGTAATCTGTATATAATACACAGTATAAAGCCCCGTTCACTCCTGTACACCGCCCTGTAATCTGTATACAATACACAGTATAAAGCCCCGTTCACTCCTGTACACCGCCCTGTAATCTGTATATAATACACAGTATAAAGCCCCGTTCACTCCTGTACACCGCCCTGTAATCTGTATATAATACACAGTATAAAGCCCCGTTCACTCCTGTACACCACCCTGTAATCTGTATATAATACACAGTATAAAGCCTCGTTCACTCCTGTACTCCGCCCTGTAATCTGTATATAATACACAGTATAAAGCCCTGTTCACTCCTGTACTCCGCCCTGTAATCTGTATATAATACACAGTATAAAGCCCTGTTCACTCCTGTACACCGCCCTGTAATCTGTATACAATACACAGTATAATGCCCTGTTCACTCCTGTACATCGCCCTGTAATCTGCATATAATACACAGTATAAAGCCCTGTTCACTCCTGTACATCGCCCTGTAATCTGCATATAATACACAGTATAAAGCCTCGTTCACTCCTGTACTCCGCCCTGTAATCTGTATATAATACACAGTATAAAGCCCTGTTCACTCCTGTACACCACCCTGTAATCTGTATATAATACACAGTATAAAGCCCTGTTCACTCCTGTACACCGCCCTGTAATCTGTATATAATACACAGTATAAAGCCCCGTTCACTCCTGTACACCGCCCTGTAATCTGTATATAATACACAGTATAAAGCCTCGTTCACTCCTGTACACCGCCCTGTAATCTGTATATAATACACAGTATAAAGCCCTGTTCACTCCTGTACACCGCCCTGTAATCTGTATATAATACACAGTATAAAGCCCCGTTCACTCCTGTACATCGCCCTGTAATCTGTATATAATACACAGAATAAAGCCCCGTTCACTCCTGTACACCGCCCTGTAATCTGTATATAATACACAGTATAAAGCCCCCTACACTCCTGTACACCGCCCTGTAATCTGTATATAATACACAGTATAAAGCCCCGTTCACTCCTGTACATCGCCCTGTAATCTGTATATAATACACAGAATAAAGCCCTGTTCACTCCTGTACACCGCCCTGTAATCTGTATATAATACACAGTATAAAGCCCTGTTCACTCCTGTACACCGCCCTGTAATCTGTATATAATACACAGTATAAAGCCCCGTTCACTCCTGTACTCCGCCCTGTAATCTGTATATAATACATAGTATAAAGCCTCGTTCACTCTTGTACACCACCCTGTAATCTGTATATAATACACAGTATAAAGCCCTGTTCACTCCTGTACACCGCCCTGTAATCTGTATATAATACACAGTATAAAGCCCCGTTCACTCCTGTACACCGCCCTGTAATCTGTATATAATACACAGTATAAAGCCCTGTTCACTCCTGTACACCGCCCCGTAATCTGTATATAATGCACAGTATAAAGCCCTGTTTACTCCTGTACACCGCCCTGTAATCTGTATATAATACACAGTATAAAGCCCCGTTCACTCCTGTACACCGCCCTGTAATCGGTATATAATACACAGTATAAAGCCCCGTTCACTCCTGTACTCCACCCTGTAATCTGTATATAATACACAGTATAATACCCTGTTCACTCCTGTACACCGCCCTGTAATCTGTATATAATACACAGTATAAAGCCTCGTTCACTCCTGTACACCGCCCTGTAATCTGTATATAATACACAGTATAAAGCCCCGTTCACTCCTGTACACCGCCCTGTAATCTGTATATAATACACAGTATAAAGCCCCGTTCACTCCTGTACACCGCCCTGTAATCTGTATATAATACACAGTATAAAGCCCCGTTCACTCCTGTACACCGCCCTGTAATCTGTATATAATACACAGTATAAAGCCCCGTTCACTCCTGTACACCGCCCTGTAATCTGTATATAATACACAGTATAAAGCCCCGTTCACTCCTGTACACCACCCTGTAATCTGTATATAATACACAGTATAAAGCCCCGTTCACTCCTGTACACCGCCTTGTAATCTGTATATAATACACAGTATAAAGCCCCGTTCACTCCTGTACACCGCCTTGTAATCTGTATATAATACACAGTATAAAGCCCCGTTCACTCCTGTACACCACCCTGTAATCTGTATATAATACACAGTATAAAGCCCCGTTCACTCCTGTACACCGCCTTGTAATCTGTATATAATACACAGTATAAAGCCCTGTTCACTCCTGTACACCACCCTGTAATCTGTATATAATACACAGTATAAAGCCCCGTTCACTCCTGTACACCGCCTTGTAATCTGTATATAATACACAGTATAAAGCCCTGTTTACTCCTGTACACCGCCCTGGAATCTGTATATAATACACAGTATAAAGCCCCGTTCACTCCTGTACTCCGCCCTGTAATCTGTATATAATACATAGTATAAAGCCACGTTCACTCCTGTACACCGCCCTGTAATCTGTATATAATACACAGTATAAAGCCCTGTTCACTTCTGTACACCGCCCTGTAATCTGTATATAATACACAGTATAAAGCCCCGTTCACTCCTGTACACCACCCTGTAATCTGTATATAATACACAGTATAAAGCCCTGTTCACTCCTGTACACCACCCTGTAATCTGTATATAATACACAGTATAAAGCCCCATTCACTCCTGTACACTGCCCTGTAATCTGTATATAATACACAGTATAAAGCCCTGTTCACTCCTGTACACCTCCCTGTAATCTGTATATAATACACAGTATAAAGCCCCGTTCACCCCTGTACACCACCCTGTAATCTGTATATAATACACAGTATAAAGCCCCGTTCACTCCTGTACACCGCCCTGTAATCTGTATATAATACACAGTATAAAGCCCTGTTCACTCCTGTACATCGCCTTGTAATCTGTATATAATACACAGTATAAAGCCCTGTTCACTCCTGTACTTCGCCCTGTAATCTGTATATAATACACAGTGTATATACCCCGTTCACTCCTGTACACCGCCCTGTAATCTGTATATAATACACAGTGTATATACCCCGTTCACTCCTGTACACCGCCCTGTAATCTGTATATAATACACAGTATAAAGCCTGGTTCTCTCCTGTACACCGCCCTGTAATCTGTATATAATACACAGTATAAAGCCCTGTTCACTCCTGTACTCCGCCCTGTAATCTGTATATAATGTAGTAAATTCTTGCATGTGCTTTGTGTTCAGGCTTGCGGACTCTTCCGCCATGTGGTACTATCACTCTCATCCTGCTCTGCTGCGCTCTCCTGGCTGCTGTCATCGGGCTCTCTGTACAGTGTGAGTATTTCTCTAACCTGTCCTCTCAGTTTTCAGACGGATTTAACCCTTTACATTGCAGATACTCTAACTTCCACAAAGATTTTCCTGTTGCATGTGTTGAGTGACCTAGAGAGCACATGGAGAGGATTGGAGTCGTAGTTGTAGTTACAGTGCTCACGGTGGCTGGGCTTTCCTGTCAGTCCTAGGGCCTGTGACGTGAAGGGAATTAGCTTGGCTGATAGGAGTAGTAGTAGGTTCTACTGATTGGTGTGCCATTGGAGTCAGCATGTGACTGGTGGGCAGATATCTACAGATATATCACGGGTTCCTTTTTTGGTGGCAGGTCGTAAACACATCCAGACTAAGGGGAGGCACATGTTGTCACCAGACGGGGCTCATCACTGCAGTGCAGATCTCTATATAGGAAGAATGCTCATGCTATGAGGCCAGGCCGGAAGACTAAGGCTCAGTCCATGCTATGAGGCCAGGCCGGAAGACTAAGGCTCAGTCCAAGCTTTGAGGCCAGGCCGGAAGACTAAGGCTCAGTCCATACTATGAAGCCAGGTCAGAAGACTAAGGTTCAGTCCATGCTATAAAGGCCAGGTCGGAAGACTATGGCTCAGTCCAGGCTATGAGGCCAGGTCAGAAAGACTAAAGCTCTGTCCATGCTATGAGGCCAGGTCAGAGACTAAAGCTCAGTCCATGCTATGAGGCCAGGCCAGAAGTCTAAGGCTCAGTCTATGCTATGAAATCAGGATAGAAGACAAATGCTCAGTTTAAGTTATGAGGCCAGTCCTGAAGACTAAAGCTCAGGCCATGCTATGAGGACAGGCCAGAAGACTAAAGTTCAGTACATGCTATCAGTGTAGGCCAAAAGACTAAGACTCAGTTTATGCTATGAGGCCAGGTCAGAAGACTAAGGTTTTGTCCATGCTATGAGGCCAGGCTAGTAGTCTAAGGCTCAGTCAATGCTATGAGGCCAAGTCAGAAGAGTAAGGCTCAGTCCATGCTTTGAGGCCAGATCAGAAGAGTAAGGCTCAGTCCATGCTATGAGGCCAGATCAGAAGAGTAAGGCTCAGTCCATGCTATGAGGCCAGATCAGAAGAGTAAGGCTCAGTCCATGCTATGAGGCCAGATCAGAAGAGTAAGGCTCAGTCCATGCTATGAGGCCAGATCGGAAGACTAAGGTTCAGTTCATGCTATGAAGTCAGGCCAGAAGTCTAAGGTTCAGTCCATGCTATGAAATCAGGCTAGAAGTCTAAGGCTCAGTCTATGCTATGAGGCCATTTCAGAAGACTAAGGCTCAGTCTATGCTAGAAGGCAGGTCGTAAGACTAAGGCACAGTTCATGCTATGAGACCAGGCCGGAAGACTAAAGTTCAGTCCATGCTATACGTGTAGGCCAGAAGACTAAGGATCAGTCCATGCTAAGAGGCCAGGTTAGAAGACTAAGGCTCAGTCCATGCTATGAAGTCAGGCCAGAAGTCTAAGGTTCAGTCCATGCTATGAAATCAGGCTAGAAGTCTAAGGCTCAGTCCATGCTATGAGGCCAGGCTGGAAGACTAAGGCTCAGTCCATGCTATGAGGCCAGGTCGGAAGACTAAGGCTAAGTCCATGCTATGAGATCAGGCTGTAACACTAATGCTCAGTTCATGCTATGAGACCAGGCCATAAGAATAAGGTTCAGCCTATGCTATCAGGCCAGGCTGTAAAACGAAGGCTATCATCTTGATTGAAATTCTGAGCAACTCCTCCCCCTCCTTGCCCAGTGTCCGTCCTTTATTGACTAAACAAAAAGGTGTAAAAGGGGTTGGCCCAAGACAAGGATACAGGAAGTGATGACACACAGGAAGTGATGACACAGGAAGACAAGACACCATCATTTAGAATAACATAGCCAGCTAACAAACACATGTATACAATAATCTACTATCACCACTGGAGGTAACGTTATCCAGCCTTGCTCAGTGATCAATGCCAGATAAAGTTACTATGATCCACATGCAGATTTATTTACAGGACAGCGTCATTATCTCCAGCGGCTGATCAGGCGCACTAGAGACAACAAACGCACATTCCTTTACAGGACATACACGGGAAGATGTCCACTCCAATGGTTTACCCTGACACTGAGAGACATGATGACAATACACAATATATTAAATACACATCCTAAAGTAAAATGTCCACATAATAAAATTTCCACAACAGTCCCTCCTCTTTGTCATATGCTCCCCAGTGTCCCTTGACGAATCTTGATCTTCTTCTTTAAAAAAAAAAAAACAGTCTTGTCTATGAAAAGTCCTGAATCCATAAAACAAAACAGATGATGGAAAACAGAACGTCAATCTTGACACGTAGCTTCTTTTCTTCGGGAGGTGACTTAGGAGGTGGCGTTTCGCGTTGGTCGCCGGCTGGTTTGGGATCCTCTGCATCTGGTCCATGGTTTGGTCTTCAGGGCGTCTTGTCTGTTCAGGCTTCGGTATATCAGTCGATTAGACATCAGGAACATCTCACTCCGGCGTATAGAAGGAATGGAAACAAAAAAACATAAGTATATGTCCTATTTCCTTTCGCCCGGATCCAATGGAAAACCAGTGAGCCCCAAGACCTCCCAAAGCTTTAAAAAGGATTCCGACTCTCACTAATCATAGCTCCGCCCCTGCCCTGCTCCTGTCAGTATGGGCCTGACCCTTGTCAATGGTGTCTGCTAGCCTGGCATAACCATATACTTTCCTCACAACTGGAGGATCCCACATCTACGGGTCGCCTAGCTGCCCAGACACCCATACAGGATTAACAAGCGAGGAGCAGGAGCCAGAGCTAATATTAATATCGTCTATCAACAAATGCCTCCTTGTAACAAATAAACAAAAGTGATACTCTGCATTCTTTGACTTAGTTGAGCAGCTTCTTGCAGTGACCGGTGTGGATCCAGTTGTCTCGTCCCGCGAACTTCAGAGAGATTGGCGTCATCAGCAGCACCTGGAATGGCCCAAGATATCTTGGCTCTAGTCCTGTCCTCGGATGTTTCTTTAGCATGACCCAATCACCTGGTTGGCTAGAATGAACACTGGTTATTGAGTCTGGGTCCGGGAGCAATTCCCGAACCCGGTGGTGGACATCGGGTGATAACCCGTGGGGCTGCCTGGAGGGATACCTGATGGAATAAAAGGGTTACAGCGGAACATTCAGGCCATGGATCGGCCGAGGTTTTTACCTACTTTGCAAAAATCTGACCCAAGTACCAGCAAAAAAAGGCAGTTGTGTTTGATTGACATTTGAGAGGTTAGAAAGTTTGAAGATCGTTGTTTTCGGCACTACTTTACCCCTTTCTCATCGTCCTTAAAACCAGGACGAAGAGAAGCTGGATTAAACATGGTGCATCGTCTCAAGGTTAGATGGAGAGATGACGGAGGGATGAGAGAAAGAGAAAGAGAAAAGCGCTTCTCTTGGACTCTGCAGACTTAGCGGGGTGGGAGTACATGACAGTGTTAGTTCGCACTGTCTGGGACTTTTGAATGTCCTGAGGCTGGAGATTGATGGATTCGTGCAGCCACAGTTCTGCTTTCTGGAGGGAACCATGGCTTTGGAGTCTAGTGGGGAATTTACGGACAAACGTTTTCCCAATCCAGACCTCAAAGGTCCCTTCTTTGGGGATGGTCCACTCTGAACCTACAGTCCCTTGGTGCCAATCTTTGAGGGGCTTAACAACTCCTCCTCCATAGATGGATTTCATGTACTGCTTGGCTGTCCTATAGTCAGAAGTGGTACCCTTCTGATCCCTAATTTTCCCTAAACCCATGCTCGAGCATAAATTTTCCCGCGACCTACGCTAGGACTGCCCTGCGACCTACGCTGGGCGGCTGGTACCCCCCTCCGTTCGTCTCTGAGTTGCCTTAGGGTTTCTGGTACCGACACACGGACTCCGTTCACCCTAGTTAGACCTCAAGAAAATGAGTAATCAGTGTGAGGAAAAGGGCTCTCGCCGACACACGGTGGCCCTCTGAGTCTCCTAATGAGATATACCAGCCTCGGTTTTGGCTCTGAATAGTGACCTGACCACAGGATAGGGCTTCCAATTGACCTGGAGTGGAAAAAGGGGTGCACAGAGAACACACAGTACCTTCTGTGGGGACGAAGGGTGCACAGAGAACACACAGTACCTTCTGTGGGGACGAGGGGTACACAGAGAACACACAGTACCTTCTGTGGGGACGAGGGGTGCACAGAGAACACACAGTACCTTCTGTGGGGACGAGGGGTACACAGAGAACACAGTACCTTCTGTGTGGACGAGGGGTGCACAGAGAACACACAGTACGTTCTGTGGGGACGAGGGGTACACAGAGAACACACAGTACCTTCTGTGGGGACGAGGGGTGCACAGAGAACACACAGTACCTTCTGTGGGGACGAGGGGTACACAGAGAACACAGTACCTTCTGTGGGGACGAGGGGTGCACAGAGAACACACAGTACCTTCTGTGGGGACGAGGGGTACACAGAGAACACACAGTACCTTCTGTGGGGACGAGGGGTACACAGAGAACACACAGTACCTTCTGTGGGGACGAGGGGTACACAGAGAACACACAGTACCTTCTGTGGGGACGAGGGGTACACAGAGAACACACAGTACCTTCTGTGGGGACGAGGGGTACACAGAGAACACACAGTACCTTCTGTGGGGACGAGGGGTGCACAGAGAACACACAGTACCTTCTGTGGGGATGAGGGGTACACAGAGAACACAGTACCTTCTGTGGGGACGAGGGGTGCACAGAGAACACACAGTACCTTCTGTGGGGACGAGGGGTACACAGAGAACACACAGTACCTTCTGTGGGGACGAGGGGTACACAGAGAACACACAGTACCTTCTGTGGGGACGAGGGGTACACAGAGAACACACAGTACCTTCTGTGGGGACGAGGGGTACACAGAGAACACACAGTACCTTCTGTGGGGACGAGGGGTACGCAGAGAACACACAGTACCTTCTGTGAGGACGAGGGGTGCGCAGAGAACACACAGTACCTTCTGTGGGGACGAGGGGCGCACAGGAAACAAACACACAGTACTCCTGTGGGGACGAGGGGTACACAGAGAACACACAGTACCTTCTGTGGGGAAAGGGGTTACTCACACAGCTATTGGTATGCCCGGGTGATATATATCACCATGCTCATCAACTCACTTTCCTTTGCCGATATGATTCTATATTATAGTCAAGCTGAACAGCACACGAAGCCCTTTTTGCAGTGACTGATCAAAAACCTCTCGCTCAGCAGCAGCCCCTGAATTCAGACAGTAGTTCCCACACAATATCCCGAGACCCCCAGTACTCCCAACCAAATCTACAGAGAAAAGAGAGGGAGCGAGAGAAAAGCACCAAATATGCAATAAAAACCTAAAAAATAAAAATGAGTAAAAGAAGAAAAATGTAAATATAAATTAATCAATCAAAGAAATACCCAAACAAAAATAGACAAAAATAACTGAAAAATAAAAAAGGAGAAAACACTTGATTACATACATTGAGCTTCAGTAAAAAGTTAATTTTACGTTAAAACCCAAAACACATACAAAACCTAAACCCTTAGGAACACATACAATTGTGTAGGACTGAATTAACAAATCAATGTCCTGGAGGTTCCCCTGAAACCGTACAGGAGAACTCCTACCCACCCAGTCATTGAAATGTTAATTTGCCCCCAGCCCCAAACAGCTTCAGATTCATTTGACCAGAGAAGCAGGACTTAACATCACAAGGTCCCAAAACCGGTTTCTTTCACATTTTAACCGTTCATATTGGGATTTAAAATCCGCTTCCTGGATCCATGACCTTGGCTGTCCCTGGGTTCCATGTCTGGGACCATTACCCCACCTTGCTGAATAAACCACTTCACTTCTAGGTGTGGTTCTGGGGTACTTAGCAAACCTGTGTCTGTTGCCATTAGCAACGTCACAATATCGTGTAATGTGCCCGTATTCCCTGCATGCAAAACAACGAAGAGCTCGCCTCCGGGCACAATACATTGTCTGGGCACATGGCGATCTGACTTGGCGCACAACATTAACCATCCTAGCATGAGTAGCTCCCACACTACTATCTGTATTGAGTCCACTTACCACGGACTCATCTGAGGAATCTTCTGGCCTTGTGTTAATACGTCCAACTCCAGGGTCAGACACATTGTCCATCTCCATCCCTGAGTCGGTTCCACCATGCGACCCACAGTCCTCAGACTTCTCCGTGCTTACAGCCCATACATGGCCTCTAACCCCAGACACGTTACTCTCCAACGGTTGTTTCACTGACTCCGGCTGCACTAAGCACTGAGAATGTTCATCCTCTGTCCTCCTGCAAAGAGCAGACAATTCCCTTACAGCACCCTGTGCATGCGTCAGGCTTTCAGATAAACCTTCATTCTCCTTGCACAGCGCAGTATTACACCTCACAGCACATTCATACTCGGGGCTAGCTTCAGCTGCCTGTGCATGCGTCAGGCTTTCAGATAAACCTTCATTCTCCTTGCACAGCGCAGTATTACACCTCACAGCACATTCATACTCGGGGCTAGCTTCAGCTGCCTGTGCATGCGTCAGGCTTTCAGATAAACCTTCATTCTCCTTGCACAGCGCAGTATTACACCTCACAGCACATTCATACTCGGGGCTAGCTTCAGCTGCCTGCTGGACAAGAGATCTCAATTTAACAATTTCCACTTTTAAATCTTCCACTTCTCCTTCCAAACTCAGCTTCAGCCTACAAGACTCCTGATATTTATCCGCTATCCACCCAGCAGCAAACATCCGAGCAAACTTGCCTTTCCTTTTGCGCCATTTTCTGGTACCGATCAGGTTTGCTACACAATTCTGGGCCTGCAGCCATGGATCAGTAGATCCCTGCATAGCCTGAAGAATGGCCGCCGTGTCCTTCAACTTTGCTACTTTGCTACTTCTTTAAAAATACTTTCCATTGCACAAGAAACAAACACCACAATGGTTGCTACAAAATACACCATACTGGTACCGATCTCTAGGAGTTGTCCCAATACTTTTGGCACAGAACCTTTCTACACTGTAGTACCCGTAGTAAATATGCCAAACAAGTCTACAATTCAGTGTAACAGCCACAGATATACAAACATTAAGCAGAATCATCAACTACAGGACGATTTCACCACTAAACTGCCACTAACGCTCACACGATGGTTCCTGTATCAGACTGGTCACTGCGCTATAGCATAACCGAACACTCAACCGATATCAGCACAAAACTTATCAAAACAGAATCAAACTGTACATAGAAAGGTTACAAAAAGACAAGATACCTATCCGACAAAACTAACATTTCAGGCAAAAACAATCAAATCGACTCCATAGCAAACTAACTAAGATGGCCGACAAACTTAAAGATGGCCGACAAGCATGGTCAAGATGGCCGACAAGCACATGGTCATAAAGATGGCCGACAAGCACACAGTCGTACACACACTAAAACCAATTGCTGCCTTTATAAACCTCTATAAAATCACCTCTTACAAAATCACAGTAACATAAAAGTTAAGAAGTTACAAGAAAACACAATACTCTGTCCTGCTCATCATACAATCTCTGTACAATCAACACAACGGAAAAACACTCACCTTATCCCTACACCCCCCGATGCGGCGGACAACAACCACACAGGTTGTTTGAATAGATTTTTCCTGATAGCAGCAGATTGGAGGACACAGATTTCAGTTCACAAAGAGCAAAACTTTCTCAAAAATGAGAGTAAGGGAAAGGATATTACCTTATGTCGGCCTTTTTTGCTTTTTGAAAATTAAATTGTCTCCTTTTAAGTTCTGCTGATAACAGGGGAAAAAATGATTTCCTTCCTGAGCTCGCCATCTGTTGTAGAAAATATCAATAGTTGTAATCAGCTCGCATCAAAGTTTGTGTAAGGAAAAAGGTAAGTCCATCTTCCATCAGCTGCAGCTAGAGAACCACCCAAGTGCTACCATCTTGATTGAAATTCTAAGCAACTCCCCCCCGCCCTGCTCAGTGTCCGTTCTTTATTGACTAAACAAAAAGGTGTAAAAGGGGCTGGCCCAAGACAAGGATAGAGGAAGTGATGACATACAGGAAGTGATGACATACAGGAAGTGATGACATAGGAAGACAAGCATTTAGACTAACATAGCCAGCTAACAAACACATGTATACAATAATCTACCATTACCACTGGAGGTAACGTTATCCAGCCTTGCTCAGTGATCGATGCCAGATAAAGTTACTATGATCCTCATGCAGGTTTATTTACAGGACAGCGTCATTATCTCCAGCGGCTGATCAGGCGCACTAGAGACAACAAACGCACGTTCCTTTACAGGACATACACGGGAAGATGTCCACTCCAATGGTTTACCCTGACACTGAGAGACATGATGACAATACACAATATATTAAATACACATCCTAAAGTAAAATGTCCACATAATAAAATTTCCACAACAATACTATGAGGCCAGGCCAGAAGACTAAGTTTAAGTCCATGCTATGAGGTCAGGCTAGAAGACTAAGGCTTAGCCCATGCTATGAATCCAGACTAGAAGACCAAGGCTTGGCCCATGCTGTGAAGCCAGGCCAGAAGACTAAAGCTCAGTCCATGCTATGAGGCCAGGCCATAAGAAATTTGCTCAGTTCATACTATGAGGTCAGGCTGTATGGCTAAGGCTCAGTCCATGCTATGAGGTCAGGCCAAAAGACTAAGGCTCAGTCCATGCTATAAAATAAGGCCATAAGAAAATTGCTTAGTCCATGTTATGGGGCCAGGCCAGAAGACTATGGCTCAGTACATGCTATGAGGCCAGGATGGAAGACTTAGGCTCAGTCCATGCTATGAGGTCAGGCTGTAACACTAATGCTCAGTCCATGCTATGAGACCAGGCCGTAAGAATAAGGCTCAGCCTAGGCTATCAGGCCAGGCTGTAAAACGAAGGCTCAGTTCATGCTATGAAGCTAGGCCACAAGACTAAGGTTCAGGCCAGGCTGTAAAACAAAAGCTCAGTCCATGCTATAAGACCAGGCCGGAAGACAATGGCTCAATCTATGCTATGCGGCCCATATCTGAGAAGTTCTTCTCTCAGTCCGTAACTTGAGTCCTCTTTAGGCTGGTCCCTCTGATTAGGTCAGTTACATACTGTGAATGGCTAGGCTGGGAGACTAAGACATTGTCCTGGGCCATGAGGCCTGTGACCTCTATCCTCTACTTACAGATGTATCACTGGACTGACTGAACTAAACTGGACACAAAGCAGAAGCTCAACTCATTTAACCTCGATCCTCCTTCCAGATTTTTTTGTGTAGATCCAATAAGACAGAGAATCAGTGAGAAAGAGGGGATCATGACTCCGTCCTGCGACACACACCCAACACATTTCTAAAGACACATCACAGCTTCTTTCTGCTAGTACATATAAACAATGGGGCATTCTGCTGCAAGGGTAGAAATACACTACTCACAAAAAGATAGGGATATTTGGCTTTTCGGTAAATTTTATGGAAAACATAAAAAGTTCCGGCTCCAGTGATATTACATCATGAAAGTCGGGCATTTAAATGGAAGCAGCAATGGTGATTTCCTCATCTCAAACAATTTATTGACTCAGAAGCCGACCCCAGTGCTGGGTACACCGCCACAAAAAGTTAGTGTCTCAGGAGCTTGTCATGTGGCCTTGAGCATCAATTCAAGATTGACAACAATGTCTCCTGCTGTTCACAAGTCACCTTATTGTCTGCTGAGGCATAGCATCCCACTCTTCTTGGAGGGCGGCCTTCAGGTCATTGAGGTTCTGAAGTACAGAGTTACGCGCCTCTACACGGTGACTCCATTTGAGAAAGTGCAGGCCACTCCATGTGAGGTCCCCCAGTCTCCAGCAGCCGTTCCCTAATGATAAAACCTCCATGAGCTAGCGCATAGTCCTCCATGAAGATGACATTAGGCCTGTGTTGTTCAAGCAGAGGCATAATGACTGAATTAATGATGTTCTTCAAGTAGTCTGGGCTTGTCACTGGACCAGTCACACAATGTAGGGCAGTTCTGTACTGACTAGACACCCCTGTCCACACCTCACCACCACCAAAGGCTCGTCTGGTGACCATAGTGGCTGATACAGAGCGCTCTCCTTGACGTCTCCAACATCATTGGTGGCCATCATTTCTGCTCAGCGTGAATCGACTTTCATCAGTGAACAGCACTGAGGCCTACTGGTCCCTCAACCAGCGTATATGCTCCCTGGTCTATACAAGATGCCTGTGCCTGGTGGTGCGGTCAGGTACCCTTGCAGGTTGTCTAGCACGCAGAGCATGCTGATGTAAATGGTTTCCAATGGTCTGATGTGACACTTGGGTGCCTCTCACCTCCCTTACATGTGCCTGGAGTTGTGTGGCATTCATCATCCGGTTCTGCAGGGCATTCTTACATAGAAACCTAGAACGTGTCGGCAGATAAGAACCATTTGGCCCATCTAGTCTGCCCCATATACTGAGTACTATAGATAGCCCCTGGCCCTATCTTATATGGAGGATGGCCTTATGCCTATCCCATGCATGCTTAAACTCCTCCACTGTATCTGCAGCTACCACTTCTGCAGGAAGGCTATTCCCTGCATCCACTACTCTCTCAGTAAAGTAATACTTCCTGATATTACTGTTAACCCTTTGCCCCTCTAATGTAACACTCTGTCCTCTTGTAGCAGTTTTCCTTCTTGTAAATCTTCTCTCCTCTTTTACCTTGTTGATTCCCTTTATGTATTTAGCCGTCTCTCTCATCTCCCCTCTGTCTCGTCTTTCTTCCAAGCTCTACATGTTAAGGTCCTTTCATCTTTCCTGGTAAGTTTTATCCTGCAATCCATGGACCAGTTTAGTAGCTCTTCTCTGAACTCTCTCCAAAGTATCAGTATCCTTCTGGAGATATGGTCTCCAGTACTGCGCACAATACTCCAGATGAGGTCTCACTAGTGCTCTGTAGAGTGGCATGAGCGCCCCCCTCTGTCTACTGGTAATGCCTCTCCCTATACACCCCAGCATTCTGCTAGCATCTCCTGCTGCTCTATGACATGGTCTGCCTACCTTTAAGTCTTCTGAAATAATGACCCCTAAATCCCTTTCCTCAGATACTGAGGTTAGGACTGTATCACTGGTTGTATATTCTGCTCTTGGGTTTTTACGCCCCAGGTGCATTATCTTGCACTTATCAACATTACATTTTAGTTGCCAGATTTTTGACCATTCCTCTAGTTTTCCTAAATCCTGAAGTGGTCATCAGTGTGGGATGTGTCAAAGAACGTCCACTTCTCTGCCTTTCTGTGACTCTTCCTGTAACAGCGGCTGCTGTGCGCCGCTGTTCTGCTTACCACCGCGGTCCCGGGGCGCCGTGTTCAGCGGTGATCTGCTGCTCGTGCTTTCCCATTTACCGCTGCAGTCCTGGGCTCTGTCCTTGCAGTTACTGTTTGTTCTGGGATCCGCTCCACAGTTTCCTCTAAGCCCTGCCACAGCATGCTTGCTCTTTGTTTCTTGCAGCACTTCCTTAAGGGCCCGACACTCGTCACTTCCTGTGCTTTATGGGTTAGATCATGTGACCTCGCTGACCAATCCTAGCCCTCCTGCACATATATAAGTAGCTCAGCCCCCTTCCCAGATGCCTGAGCGTCAACGTCCTTGTGTCCTGCTAGGTTGCTGTTATCTCTGCTTGTGTTCCTGTGTACCTGACCCTTGCTTGTGTTTCTGGACTCTGCTACCTGTTAGATCCCTGCCGGCTTGCCTTGACTCTCCTGTTGCCGACCCGGACTGCCTGACCTGTACCTGTGCCACCTGCCCTGATCTATTGCCTGTCTGACTTTACCTCTGCCTCATCCTTCGGTCCTACACTATTGCTCCTGGTTACAACTTGGCTTGCTGACTACATCTGTACCTCTGATACCTCCTGGTCTGCCTGGACCAACTGCCTTGTGTGCCAACCCTCCTTAAGAGGCAGCGACCTGGTGTTCCCCTCAGGAAAGTCTATCCAGGGCTTGGGGGGGGCAAACTTGGCAATTGCCCAGGGCCCCCATCGTCTAAAGGGCCCCCTACTTCAGTGCTGCTGTTCAGCAGAGCGTCCGTGGAAGCAAACGGGCGGACAGCTGCTCTTTACAATGCAGTGTAAGGTCTCCTCCCTCACATATAAGAGAAATCATTACCACAGCGCTGACAGCTCCGGACACCAGCAGCGCCTTCTACTGGAGCTGTAGGATCTGCCATGACGTCACGTGCAGGAGGTGGAGCTCAGCACAGAAGAGGGGATGAAGGACCTGTGATGACCTCACCATGTGACCAGAACAGGAGGCGGAGCTCAGCACAGAAGAGGGGATGAAGGAACTGCCATGACCTCACCATCATGTGGTCAGCAATGAAGTAAAGAAGAAGACCAGTGATGCATGGGAAGAAGTGAAGGATTCAATGTAAGAGCCAGGGAAATGCTGAGAGCTGTAGTCCTGTCCTCTTATATAATATCAGAGTACATTACAAGATGAGGTATGAGGAGAGGACTACAACTCCCAGCATGTCCAGGCCATTATTATGTAATATCAGGGTACATTACAACAGGCCAAGGAGGTGAGCTGGATAATACTACTTTATATACAATACAACACTCTGGATATGCTGGGAGTTGTAGTTCCATCCTCTTATAAGTCCCCCTGTAACTATGCTATGATATTAAATAATATGGCTTAGACATGCTGGGAGTTGTAGTCCTCTCCTGTTATACCTCCTGCGGTAATGTGCTCTGAATTAGGGCTGGGATAATGGATAGGTGAGGGTCGTCGTCCATCTAGGGCTCCACTTTGCTACACATAAAGGGGGGCGCACTCATGGCCAACCTCACGAGTCTCAAGCCTGTGAGGCCTCAGAACAGCGCAAGAAGCCGCAATGACATCACTGCAACCTCCTGCGCTGGGTCTTGCATTATGACGTGGTCACGTGAGACCCGAAGCAGGAGCGGTGATGTAATTGGGACCACATGCATCGGGACAAGCCACAGATAATACTGTGGTCTGCATCGCAGAGAGCAGCGGGGGGGACGGAAGGGAGGTGTCCGCACTGCCGGGGGCACCAGGGAAGGAGATCATTATATATACCGGGCACTACTGGATACAATATATATATATACTGCCACTACGGGGTACATTATATATCACTGAAAATAGAGCACTACAATGGTAAATGCTATTGACAATATATGGCTAAAGCCTCACGCTGATATTAGACTTCCGCCAATATATTCTTATATCAAGAACATACATTATACAAACTGTATATATACTGGCACTACGGGGTACATTATATATATATACTGGCACTATGGGGAGAATTATATACTGGCACTACGGGGTACATTATATATATATACTGCCACTATGGGGGGAGCATTATATACTGGCACTACGGGGTACATTATATATACACTCACCTAAAGAATTATTAGGAACACCTGTTCTATTTCTCATTAATGCGATTATCTAGTCAACCAATCACATGGCAGTGGCTTCGATGCATGTCGGGTTGTGGTCCTGGTCAAGACAATCTCCTGGACTCCAAACTGAATGTCAGAATGGGAAAGAAAGGGGATTTAAGCAGTTTTGAGCGTGGCCTGGTTGTTGGTGCCAGACGGGCCGGTCTGAGTATTTCACAATCTCAAAGAACGGTGTGAAAAGGGAGAAACCTCCAGTATGCGGCCGTCCTGTGGCTTGTTGATGCGAGAGGTCAGAGGAGAATGGGCCGACTGATTCAAGCTGATAGAAGAGCAACGTTGACTGAAATAACCACTCGTTACAACCAAGGTCTGCAGCAAAGCATTTGTGAAGCCACAACATGCACAACCTTGAGGCGGATGGGCTACAACAGCAGAAGACCCCACCGGGTACCACTCATCTCCACTACAAATAGGAAGAAGAGGCTACAATTTGCATGAGCTCACCAAAATTGGACTGTTAAAGACTGGAAAAATGTTGCCTGGTCTGATGAGTCTCGATTTCTGTTGAGACATTCAAATGGTAGAGTCCGAATTTGGCGTAAACAGAATGAGAACATGTATCCATCATGCCTTGTTACCTCTGTGCAGGCTGGTGGTGGTGGTGTAATGGTGTGGGGGATGTTTTCTGGGCACACTTTAGGCCCCTTAGTGCCAATTGGCCATCGTTTAAATGCCATGGGCTACCTGAGCATTGTTTCTGACCATGTCCATCCCTTCATGACCACCATGTACCCATCCTCTGATGGCTACTTCCAGCAGGATAATGCACCAGATCACAAAGCTCCAATCATTTCAAATTGGTTTCTTGAACATGACAATGAGGTCACTGTCCTAAAATGGCCCCCACAGTCACCAGATCTCAACCCAATAGAGCATCTTTGGGATGTGGTGGAATGGGAGCTTCGTGCCCTGGATGTGCATCCCTCAAATCTCCATCAACTGCAAGATGCTATCCTATCAATATGGGCCAACATTTCTAAAGAATGCTATCAGCACCTTGTGGAATCAATGCCACGTAGAATTAAGGCAGTTCTGAAGGCAAAAGGGGGTCCAACACCGTATTAGTATGGTGGTCCTAATAATTCTTTAGGTGAGTGTATATACTGGCACTATGGGGGAGCATTATATACTGGCACTACGGGGTACATTATATATATATACTGGCACTATGGGGGAGCATTATATACTGGCACTACGGGGTACATTATATATATATACTGGCACTATGGTGGGAGCATTATATATTGGAACTAGTGGGGGGCACTACAGGCGGACATTAGAGCCACTGGGCGCATTATGGTTGTATTATTACTACTAAAGTACTGTAGGGGCGTTATTATTATTTGACACAATATGGAGGGCATTGCTACTAATGGGGGCTGTTTTGGGGAGTATTATCACTATTGGGGGAACCATTACTAATGAGGGCAGTGGGGGTGTATAGTATAGTGTTTGTAGGCATGGGGGGAGCACAGCAGGCACAGTATTAGGAGTATTAGGAGTCACTTCAAGAGGTTCTCTGGTTTTCCATATTGATGACCTGTCTCAGGATCGGTCATCGGTATCAGATTGGCAGGGGTCTGACACCCAGCGCCCCTCTGAACAGCTGTATGAGGAGCCGGTGCGTGCTGTACGCACGTGTCGTCTCTCTTCCTGCGCGCTGCTGTATGTCTGTGGGACAGCAGCAGTGAACAGCACGCTCCGTCTCCTCAAACAGCTGATCGGCTGGGCTGCTGGGTGTCCAACGTCGGACTGTGTTTTTAGCACATTATTACAAGATTTGGGGCCCTACTTTTGATTTTGACCAGGGCCACATTTTGTCTAAAACCGGCCCTGAGTCTATCCCCACCATCATGGGTACTGTGAAGAACGAAGGGTTCACTTAGATAAGACAACGCCCTTAGAGGAGGTAGGACACGTGGCAAGGTGGGTTCACAACCACCGGTTTGTGACACTTTCAGTCTCTGTATCTCTGACACAACCTGCTGATGACTCTCTGCGACACCCTGAGCTCAGGGGCCACTTCTATCTGAGAACATCCTGCTTGAAGCCTCGCAATGGCAAGGTACTGTTGGGTGTTGTCTTGGTCTCATGATGTCACAATGTGAACAGCATGATGAGAAGGACTGTTTAATGTCAATTCTAATTGAACCAGGATTTTTTTTGGGCGATTTATGGATCAAACACCTGTTGTGAATTTTGCTGTTAAGGGTACTTTCACACTAGCGTCACTGGATTCCGGCAGGCAGTTCCGTCGCTGGCAATCTGTATGCAAGCGGATAGCATTTGTAGACAGATCCGGATGCGGATCCGTCTCATAAATGCATTGCAATACCAGATCCGTCTCTCCGGTTGTCATCCAGAAAAACTGATCCGGTATTTATCTTTTTCACATTTTTAAAGGTCTGCGCATGCGCTGACCGCAAAACCGGATCCGTTTTTCCAGAACACTTAGGGCCGGATCCGGCATTAATGCATTTCAATGTAAAATGGCAAGTGGTATTTTCTCCGTCCAAAAACCGTACGGTGACTGAACTGATGCATCCTGATGCAAACTGAGCGGATCGCTCTCCATTCAGAAAGCATTAGGATAAAACTGATCAGTTTTTTTCCGGTATTGAGCCCCTAGGACGGAACTCAATACTGGAAAAGAAAAACGCTAGTGTGAAAGTACCCTAAGCTCCTTGTTGTGCAAAAAGTCCTGACACATTGAGCAGTTGGACATGTGCCTTCAGAAGGTTAGAGAAGGTCACATTAAGTTCTCCTGTAAAGGTTAGAGGGCATTTTTGGTTCATCCTGAAATTTCACCCACAAGCCAAATATGCCGAACTTTTTGTGAGTAGTGTACCTTAAGATATGTCAAACAGCACAAATCTTTAACCCTTGCCTTCTAGTGTGACCCTGCGTGTGGATGAGTTTTCTGACCCTCATTTGCTTTATGCTGTAAATTGTTGCAAATTTTTTCCACTAGAAATAGGCAAAGTGTAAACCGAACTTTATAATATGAATCCATCAGCAGATTCTTACGCAATTAGTCCTCATCCTGTGTCATGCTGGTATCTCAGTTGTCCAGATGTCTCTTCAGCACAGTATTTCCTCTCTTGTACGATGTTCTCATATTGTGTCATGCAGGGCCATCTTTACCAAGGGGCAAAAGGGGCAGCTGCCCCGGGCCAAGTTGCTCCTGGGGGGCCCAAGGCAGCTGCCTCTTGAGCCCTGCTAGCTACTGCCCCGGGTGTCAGGCTGTCAGCTACACAGGCATCGTACTGTGTTAAAGTTGTGATCTAGGACCTTAATGACATCATCACCATGTGACCAGTAACCTAGCAATTACTGGTCACATGGCTATGAGGTCATCACAGGTCCTAGCAGGAGTGTTGCAGAAGTTAACTGTGGAGCTTTTTTGTGTGAAGATTACATCATCAGAAAAAGGTGACAGGGGCTGTTATGTTAATATACTGTAAACTACTGTATAGTGGGGTGCTGTATACTGTGTGGGGGGCTGTATATTGTGTGGGACTGTATACTGTGTGGGGCCTGTATAGTGTGTGGGGGGTGTAAAGTGTGGGGGGCCTGTATAGTGTGGGGGGCCTGTATAGTGTGTGGGGGGCTGTATACTGTGTGGGGGCCTGTATACTGTGTGGGGGCCTGTATACTGTGTGGGGGCCTGTATACTGTGTGGGGGCCTGTATACTGTGTGGGGGCCTGTATACTGTGGGGGTCTGTATACTGTGGGAGCGGTATAGTGTGGAGTGCTATACTGCTCTACTGTATAGTGGGGGGGCTGTATCGTGTATATTTTGGGGTGCTGTATACAGTGAGGTGTTGTATACTGTGAGGTGTTGTATACTGTGGGGTGCTGTATACTGTGGGCTGCTATACTGCTCTACTATATACTGTGGGGTACTGTATAGTGTGGGGTGCTATACTGCATACTGTGTGGTGCTGTATACTATAGGGTGCTATACTGCATACTGTGGGGTGCTGGGGTGCACTGTAACACTAGGGTGAGCCGAGCCCTGGTCTCCTTCCTGCTGAGCGGTGCCCACTTCCAGCCCAGAGCACTGATCCTGAGCCGCTGGAGTCTTCAGAACTGGAAGTATTTACAGTCATTCACTGTACTCTACCAGGTGTGTGGATTTTTTGTGTGTGTTGTGGTGGAGGCCGTGATTGCCTGCTAAGGTGTGGGAAGGCGGGATCCAGGGGCCCAAGTACATTTTTGCCCAGGGTACAATCAATATTAAAGACGGCCCTGGTGTTATGTCAGTATCTGGAAGTCTCCTCAGCACAGTATGTCGTCTCTTGTGTGATGTCCTTTATTGTGACCAGTCCTAATCCTGTGTCATGTCAGTTTCTCAGCTTTCCTGAAGCCTCCACCGCACACTATGTCATCTCTTGTATGATGCTGTTTATTGTGACCAGACTTCATCCTGTACCATGTCAGTATCTCAGGTGTCCGGACGTCTCCTTAGCACAGCAGCCACATTACAAGAACTACAGGGAGATCATGAAGACCTCGGCTCCAGATTCACCGAGAATAACCAGAGAACAGACTCCATGCTCCAAATGCTTCAGAAGAACCAGAGAGAACTGGAGAAGACCAAGGCTGAGCTGCATGAGGTGCAGGAGAAGTGGAAGACCTCCACACAGGAGTTACAGAGAATGAGAAGGGAGAAGGAAGACACAGAGACCACACGGAACTCCTTGCAAAATCTTCTCCTGATAGCCAAAAATGAGCTGAGAGGGAAACAGGAGGAGCTCACACAGTAAGTGAAGCCACTCACATTGCGCAGATTGTTGTTACAGGCAGTGGGTATAGAACCACTGTGTAAACCAACCGGTTTGATTTTAGGCTAAACCTAAGGATGTTATCCTGCCAGTCCCATGGTATTCAAACTTCAACCCCTATACAGGGATCTGTACTTCACTGCGGGTGAGCCACCAGGCCGGTACTGCACTGGCCGAGTTTGAGATGGCCCCAATGCTAAGCTGGGTCTCCCGGACACCGTCAAGGTGTCACCACGTGCTGCTGCTCCCGGAATGAGATAGTAAGGCGTGGCGCAAGCCAATGGGAAATAAGTCCAGAGAGTCAGGGTCTGCAGTAACCAGGGGACTTCTTTACTGGAAGAATTCAGGTGCAAAACAATACAGACAAGGCATAGGGCTAGCTTCTTCAGTCTCCTCCCTGAGATGAGGCATAGGGCTGGCTTCTCCAGTCTTCTCCCTGAGGTGAGGCATAGGACCGGCTTCTCCAGTCTCCTCCCTGAGGTGAGGCATAGGACCGGCTTCTCCAGTCTTCTCCCTGAGGTGAGGCATAGGGCCGGCTTCTCCAGTCTCCTCCCTGAGGTGAGGCAAAGGGGGCTGGCTTCTCCAGTCTCCTCCCTGAGGCGAGGCATAGGGCTGGCTTCTCCAGTCTCCTCCCTGAGACGAGGCATAGGGCCGGCTTCTCCAGTCTCCTCCCTGGCAGAAGATGAGTTAGTTGCTGAGGAAAGGCCTGAGCTGGTTGTCCCTCTCTCTCTCTCTCTCTCTCTCTCTCTCTATCTCCTCTCAGAAGGCTGGTACCCTAGTCCAAGGCTGGTGATCCAGGGTCTATGGCTGAGCATCCCCATCTCAGCATCTTCTTCTGGTCACTCATGCAGACTGGCAGAGTCTTCCCCTCCAAGCACTTTTGCCAAACTGCAGCACACTAGGGGCTCTGACTGCTCTCCTCATATACAGTTTTAGCTAGACTGGAACCTTCTAGTGGGAGGGGTGGAGTGGAGAAACTCAGCACAAAAGATACATTGTTTCAGCTCCCGTCTGATATAGACTTACATTAAAGCTTCAATGATACTCAATGGTAATGATGCAGCAGTTTTTCCAGACAAAAACAAGTTTCCAGACATAACGACCTAAACCAGACATTCACAAGGTCAGTCTGTCTGGTTTGGGTGGTAAATGTCTGGCTTTTTCCCTCTAAAATAGAATCTTCTTTAAACTCTATGACAGCTGTGGAAAATTACCAGCTTCTCATTCAAAGTCCCCAAAGTATTTCAGTATTCATTAACCCTTTCCACAGTGCCTTGAAAATACAGAGCGAATGAACAGGATATATATCACAACATATAAAATGCAGTTGCACAGTAGTAAACCATGCACATTAACCCTTTCAAGTGAAATAACGTAAGAAGATTATAATTTTGCATAGGGTAACAAGGGAAAATGTCTATAAATGTCCAGATTTCACAGTACCACTGCTCAAGGACACTACACTACTTGCTGTAGTCCTCCCTGTGTGGTTGATAACTGACCCATGGCCACTGGTGTGAAGCACCAAGAGTAAGGCAAAACAAAATCACTAACAGGCAGAGGTCAGGGTAGCAAAAGTTCATGCAAATCCGTAAAATAAGTCCAAGGTCAGGGCAGGCAGCAGAGTGAGAAAAATGCAGAGGGGTACACGGGCAGAAAAACAGAAAAAAGCACATCTTTACAAAAAACTAGCAATCTAGACAACCTATGACTCAGGCTTGTTTCCCTATGAAAGTTACCTAGGTACCCCCAAGTGTCTATCCATTGAGTGGTGGAGATTAGTACAAGAGTGCACTGGCCCTTTAAGAGATGGAAAGCGCATGCACACATTATGGGACAGAGAAGGAGGACTAGCTGCCAGGTGCCAGCTGCGGCCCTTCAGCAGGGGACATAGAACTCCACTGGTCCAGAAAATGAGCAGCAAGACAAGCCCGCTCTGCAACCATCATCTTCTCTTTCTCACCATTCTTGATGAAATTGACCCTTCGTTCGGTCGGTTAATTCCTCTCCAATTTTCCGGAGGTAGAACTAATTTCACCTTCAGCATAGAGGACACTTACCCCGAAATCTGCAGGTGTAGTTATCATATAATCTGTCCCCTAAATCATTGGTAATTAGTAAGAATAATAATCTGGGAAAGAATCTGCTCCATATGGAGCTGTAATCAGAAAGACAGATCAGATGCCCCCACTAGGTCTCCCGCGATTCTCCTCTTCCAGAATAAATATATAGAGGTAAGTTACATCAAAAGTTCCAGTCAGTAAGAAAGTCACTGCTTGCAGCACCTTCAGTGGACTACTGAAGACTGGAGGAAGGTCTTTTGGACTGCCGACTCAAAACTGGATGCACCTGTTACACCACACAGGGCTGTTGTACACCGGGGATGCCCAACCTGTGGCCCTCCAGCTGTTGCAAAACTACAACATCCATCATGCCTGGACAGCCTACAGCTATCGTGGCATGCTGGGAGTTGTAGTTTTGCAACAGCTGGAGAGCCACAGGTTGGGCATCCCTGTTGTACAGTATAGAGTAGGTGAAAGGATGGTTCTTCAGTGTGACACCACTGTCAAACATGGAGTAGGGAGGATGAGGATGGTCTGGGGCTTTTCTGCTGGATCCAAAGTTGGCATCTTGCACATGGTGACTGGCACACTGGACTAAAAGGGCTACCACAGCGTTTTGAAGCTCTATGCAATACTCTCTGGTGTATGTCTAGGTGGTCAAGGCAATGACCCAAAAAAAATTTCTAGGTCAGTAATGGCCAACCTCTGGCACTCCATCTGTGGTGAAACTAGGAACATGCTCAATTCATTTCTATAGAGTTCTGAGAACAGCCAAGCAAGTGTACATCTTGGGAGTCGTAGTTTTACCTCAGCTGGAGTTACGGAGGTTAGCCATCAAAGTTCTAGGTTATGTCAGATCTACCATGGAAGACAAGAGCAAGGAGGTTGGCTTCAAGGAATGGAACAGCCTCACTGTTTCCAGACTCCTGGAGTGACCAGGAATGGGTAAGCTGACCCCACTTTAATGCAGTTGCCGGGTCAGGTGGGTAATAGTCTGTATTTGTTTGTGACGCCAATTGCAGCGTGCGCAGGGTACAATCACAGGGCCCTCCAAGATGTTATAATGCACGTCCCAGATTAGGAATGCCAGAGTAGTGTAATGGCCTATAATGTCTCTATAGGGTGGTGATAATGGTGTCCTACCTGGGTACGGCTGGACTCCTGACTTACTTGCAATAGATTTGAGTGTAGTGATAGGAGGAGTAATAGAGGAATTTTGCAGCAGAAATGATGTCCAGACCTTTAGATGAAGTTCAAACGTTTCTTTACTGAAGATAACTTGTATCCAAGCAGTATACAGCTTTGGTCTCTGGTCCCAGCAGGTTGTAGCAATGATTGGCAGGAATGAATGCTTCTGCTTTAAAGGTGCGGAGCTTGCAGGATAAGTTGTCTGCTTGGTAGCTCTGTAATTGTGGCAGGGATTAATCTTTTGCACTTTTCTATAACTTCTGCTGTATTGGGACAGACTAGCTGAGGAGGAAGTGACTTCTTCTAGGTCTCTGGACTTGACTCACAGATTCTCAGGGGATGCTTTCTTCCTGGAACTCTGGAGGTTGTACTTTATGCTTTCTTCTTCCAGCTGAGGCTGAAGGTGCTCAGTCTGGGAATGTGATCAGGTCTCAGCCGAGACAAGATCCTTGCTGTCTTTCCTATGCAGGGGATCTCCTCACACACACACCCTACCCCTAGCAGGGGGTGGGCAACACTAACTCTAACTTCCTTCTCCACCCATGCTGCAGGATGTGGTCACAGCCCACTTCGAGAGGGGGAACTAAGCTGGAATAATCCATTCCAGCCTAGATTCACTAAACTGGGACTTGTACCTGGCCAATGTGTTGCTGCCACCTGCTGGTAACCTGGAAAATTACAAGAAACAATTATATTTAACATGGCTTTAGATGCACAGTTGTAGAGGACATAAGCTAAATCACATCTGATGACAGTGTAAAAGCTCTTAGAAGATAGTAGCGGGGTAGAGGCATGTAGTAACACAACTCTGGGGTGTTACACTTACACAAAAAGCTAGAGTCAATTTTGTCAAGCAAAATTATTCCATGATTTACTTTCATCTTACATTCTTTATTTGTGCTACGCTTTTTTTTCCCCAACGACCTTATTTACCTTTCCCTCTATAAGACTTGGTCTGACCCTGGCCAGAGGCTCTACGAAAGGGCTGCGTTTTTTTAATTTTTCTTCAGGAAAGCCTTTTTTGTTAGCAGCCACGGTTTGGAGGATGGAGTCCAAGACTGGGCCGAACATAAAGGAGCCAGAAAAGGGTATAGAGAAGAGTCTGTTTTTAGATGCTACATCTCCAGACCAGGACTTAAGCCAGAGGGCACGTCTAGTAGTGTTAGTCTGTGACTGCGACTTAGCTGCAAATCTAATAGATTCCGCTCAGGCGTCAGCCAGGAAACTTGAGGCCATCTTTAGAAAAGGGAGTGACTCTAGGATCTCTTCCCTGGATGTCTTAGCCCTGAGGTGATTCTCCAGTTGATTTATCCATAGGACTAAGGCTCTGGAAGCTGAAGTGGCAGCGATGTTAGTATTAATTGCAGCCGCCCCTGACTCCCAGGATTTTTTCCGTAAACCATCCAACCTCCGATCCATGGGATCCCTTAGCTGCGATGAATCCTCAAACGGGATTGAGGTTTTCTTTACTACTTTGGACTACTTTCGGGCCCTCGTCCCAGAGTTTAGTGTCCATCAGATCAAAGCGCAGCCTGTTTATAAATTCTCTGGGAATGAAGAGTTTCTTTTCTCCATCTGCCCATTCTTGTGTAATGAGGACTTTTAAGTTTTTATTTACCGGGAAGACCTTTCTTTTCCTGACTTTTAGGCCGCCAAAAATCTCGTCCTCAACAGAGCGCGCCTGTTCCTCCTCCTCAATAGCAATGGTTTGTCTTATAGCGCTGAGTAGGGGTCTAGATCCTCGGACGAAAATAAATATCTTCTCTGTTCTTCCTGAGGATAGGACACTGAGCCCTCATCTTCCATTTCATCTGAACCACATAATCCCTCTTCCTCTGAATCAGAGTCTAACTGGATCCTGGTTCTTTTGGAGGCGGGGAAGATGGTACTGGGTCTGGGTTCTGGTCTGAGGTTGCCGCCTGTACCTCCTCTCTTACAATAGCTCTCAAATCCGAGAGTAGAGATGACCACTCGTCCTTAAGAATTTTGGAAAGGCATTCTGGACATAAAGGTTTTTTATATGGCTCCAGAAGCCTTGTTTGGCAGGTCGCACACATTCTTCCCTTCTTTTTCGGGTCTCCATGAGATTTGAGCCCCGACTCTTTTGTGGTCTAGGTTGAAACGAAATAGAGACTATCTTTAGTGTCGTAGTTTCCCATAAACCCCTGCTTAAGCCCATAAAGAAGCTACTTACAGGGGCCTGGACGGGGGAGTCTAAGCAAGTCTCCTGCTTGTTAGACGCCTGGACCTCCATGATGCAACCTCACCAGGTTGCCAGACAATTAAATAGGGTCTTACTTACCGGTCCGCCCGTCACAGCCTGGCTCCGCCATCTCCTGCTCGCATGTCTAGGGGGTCGACTCTTCCTAGGCTGCAGAGGAAGGGACCAGAGGCACGACCGTTTACTGCCGGCACAGCGAAGAAGACGCCCCACGTGCTGGCAATGAACGGCCGTGCCTCTGGTCTCTTCCTCTTCAGCCTCAAAGACTTGCCAAAGGGGTCCATAGAACCCCAAAACGCGTTGTCTTCCATTAAACTTCATGACATTTTACATCTGGTTGTGATCCTGCGCCTTACAATGGATTATTTTAGGCTGGTCTCATATCTTGCTTTCTTCTCTAGATGTGAGGACAACCTCAGATCAGTCCGTACAGAGAAGACGACATTAGAGAGGACGCTGACTCAGACAAAAACCTCTCTCGCAGAAACCAAGAGGAAACTCTACTCAACAACAATGACATTAAACCAAAAGATTACAGAACTAAACAATGTAAGACAATCCCTCCAAGAGACAGAGAGGAACCTGGACAACAACAGAAGAGGATATTCAGAGCAGCAGAAGAAGAGGCAAGAAGACCTGGAGCAGAGACTGAGCGAGGCTGGAAGATGCTTAACCAGTAGAGCCTGTAAGTGTGAGGGGCGGAGGTGTACCTACAGTGACCGTGTGAGGGGCGGAGGTGTACCTACAGTGACCGTGTGAGGGGCGGAGGTGTACCTACAGTGACCGTGTGAGGGGCAGAGGTGTACCTACAGTGACCGTGTGAGGGGCGGAGGTGTACCTACAGTGACCGTGTGAGGGGCGGAGGTGTACCTACAGTGACCGTGTGAGGGGCGGAGGTGTACCTACAGTGACCGTGTGAGGGGCGGAGGTGTACCTACAGTGACCGTGTGAGGGGCGGAGGTGTACCTACAGTGACCGTGTGAGGGGCGGAGGTGTACTTACAGTGACCGTGTAAGGGGCGGAGGTGTACGTACAGTGACCATGTGAAGGGCGGAGGTGTACCTACAGTGACCGTGTGAAGGGCGGAGGTGTACCTACAGTGACCGTGTGAGGGGCGGAGGTGTACCTACAGTGACCGTGTGAGGGGCGGAGGTGTACCTACAGTGACCGTGTGAGGGGCGGAGGTGTACCTACAGTGACCGTGTGAGGAGCGAGGTGTACGTACAGTGACCGTGTGAGGGGTGAGGTGTACCTACAGTGACCGTGTTAGGGGTGGAGGTGTAATTACAGTGACCGTGTGAGGGGCGGAGGTGTACCTACAGTGACCGTGTGAGGGGCGGAGGTGTACGTACAGTGACCGTGTGAGGGGCGGAGGTGTACCTACAGTGACCGTGTGAGGGGCCGAGGTGTACATACAGTGACCGTTGTGGGGATTCTCTTTGGTAGGCAGGGTAAGCGGACGCAGTACAGAGGCAAAAACAAGGTTTAAATCATAGTTCAGTGTTTATTCACACATAGCAAGAAAACAAGCCAAAATAAAGTGTTCAGTTTTGGTGCCTGTTCACACCACACAAAGTTCACAGTGCAAAAAAGACGTCACCTGGTCAGCAGATGATTTTCACCCAGGGTCCGCAGCAGTCTTTAGTGGCCTGTTTCCCCAGCCTATGGCTCACACAAACAGACAACTCAGTGTCTCCAAACCACAGACTCCTCAGCTCCTCTGTCATGGAGGATAATCCACCACCTGAACATGCTGGCTGGGTTTTTTATATTCCAGCCAAAACCCGGCCTGGAACCGTGGGGAACAGCCACCCACCCTGCTCTTTGGCTGCTCCCAATAAGAACCGGCCCGGATTGGCTTTACAGCCATTCTAACAGTTGAAGTGTCAGATTGCACTACAGACCTGACACTTCAGGAAAAAACCCGGTTCTTACCTCACCGAGGCCAGGAACCTCGGTGACACGTATCTTCCGTCAAAGACGGCTCCTTGTTCCTTCTTACATACCCCCCCCCTTTGTTAAACCCTGAGGGAGTGAACACTTGCCAGACAGTGTACGCGGGATAGGGCATCCGCGTTTTCCTGTAACCTGCCTGCCCTGTGTTCCACGGAAAACTTAAAATTCTGCAAAGATAAGAACCACCTGGTGACCCGAGCATTCCTCTCTTTGGCCTGGCTCATCCATTTCAAAGGGGAGTGAACCTTCTCCCCAAAAGGTAGTAGCGGAGAGACTCGAGTGCCCACTTGATGGCCAGGCACTCTCTCTCCACTATACTGTACCTAGTCTCGGCTGGGGTGAGATTCCGGCTGAGGAAGACAACGGGATGCTCCTCCCCGTCAAGATCTTGAGATAGTACAGCACCGAGACCTACCTCAGAGGCATCGGTCTGCACTATAAACTCCCTTTTGAATTCGGGCGTCACCAAAACCGGGGACCCACACAGGGCCGACTTCAAAGCGGAGAAAGCCTTTTCCGCCTGCTCATTCCAGTGGACCGTCACTGACTTGCGTCCCTTCAAAAGGCCTGTCAATGGTGCGGCGACTGTAGCAAAATTGGGGACAAACCTCATATAGTACCCCACCATACCCAGGAACGATTTTACTTACAGGTCGGGGCCAATTCCTAATTGCCTCAATTTTGTTCACCTGAGGTTTGATCACTCCGCGCCCAATGACATACCCCAGGTACTTGGTCTCTTCTAACCCTATCGAGCACTTTTTTGGGTTAGCGGTTAAGCCAGCCTTCCTAAGGGAGTCCACTACAGCCTGGACTTTAGGTAAATGACTTTCCCAGTCGTTGCTATGGACAACGATATCGTCCAGGTACGCTGAAGCGTATCGACGATGTAGACGGAGTACAATATCCATTAACCTTTGAAACGTGGCGGGAGCGCCATGTAGACCAAAGGGTAATACCTTGTACTGATACAGCCCCTCTGGCGTGACGAAAGCCGTTTTTTCTTTGGCAGCCTCCGTCATGGGTACCTGCCAGTACCCTTTGGTGAGGTCCAACACAGAAAAATACCGGGCTTGGCCCAACTTTTCAATAAGCTCATCCACTCGGGGCATGGGATACGCGTCAAACTTGGACACCTCATTAAGTTTGCGGAAGTCATTACAAAACCGCAATGTCCCGTCTGGCTTGGGTATTAATACTATCGGACTGGCCCACTCACTTTTTGACTCCTCGATGACACCCAGCTGGAGCATTAGCTGCACTTCCTCCGTGATGGCTTGTCACCTAGCCTCGGGTACCCGGTAAGGTTTTAACCGGACTTTCGCCTGAGGCTCAGTGACAATGTCATGCCGGATTACGGACGTGCGTCCAGGGAGGTCTGAGAACACATCCGTATTCCGACTAATGAACTCCCTGGCTTCCTGAGCCTGTTTAGAGGAGAGGCTGTCAGCAATTTTCACTGTGACAGCCGCTTCCCCTGCTTCAGACTGAGGGGCCAAAACCGCTTACCCTAGGAACCCTGGTCGTGGGCTGTCTTCCGTACAGGTTTCCCTTTCCTTCCACGGCTTGAGCAGATTCACATGGTACACCTGCTCCGGCTTTCGCCTCCCTGGCTGGTGTACTTTGTAATCTACTGGTCCAATTTTTTCTAGTACCTCGTAGGGCCCCTGCCACCTAGCTAGGAACTTACTATCTACCGTTGGTACCAAAACCAACACCCGATCACCCGGGTTAAAGTTTCGGACCCGAGCCTGCCGATTATAGACCCTACTCTGGGCTCGCTGCGCTGCCTCCATAAGCTCCCTAACCAGAGGTAACACTGTTTCCATCCGTCCCTGCATCTGGGTGACATACTCAACTACACTTTTGTGCAGTGTGGTTTGTTGTTCCCACACCTCTTTGGCGACGTCTAATAAACCACGAGGGTGTCTGCCGTATAGTAGTTCGAAGGGCGAGAACCCAGTAGAGGCCTGGGGCACTTCTCGCACTGCGAACATGAGATAGGGCAGAAGAAGGTCCCAGTCCCTCCCATCCTTAGACACCACTCTTTTCAGCATATTTTTTAACGTCTGGTTAAACCTCTCTACCAGGCCATCCGTTTGCGGATGATACACGGATGTCCGTAACTGTTTTATTTGGAGCAACTTACAGAGTTCCCTCATGACCTTGGACATAAATGGGGTCCCTTGGTCAGTCAGAACCTCCTTAGGCAGACCCACTCTAGAAAAAATTTCCATTAACTCATTAGCTATGAGTTTGGCTGACGTATGACGCAGTGGCACCGCCTCCGGGTACCGCAAAACTCTTCTACCTCTCTGAACACACTGGGCCAGTAAAACCGCTGTAAAATCCGGTCCTGCGTTTTCTGCTGGCCCAGGTGTCCCCCAAGAACATGTTGGTGGGCTAATTTCAACACGAGCTTGCGATATGCCTGGGGCACCACCAGCTGTTCAATATGTTCACCCCATAGTTTATTTACCCGGTACAGCATCTCCTGTTGAACCACAAAACGGGGGAACATAGATTCGGCCCCCGGTTGTTGCAGCTCACCCTCAACTACTACCACATTTTCCCAGGCTCGAGATAGAGTCGGATCCTGGTGTTGTGCTGTACCGAAATTATCCCTAGAGACATTGAGGTCTGCCAGCTCAGGACCCGGCGGCAAATCCTCTATGTCTCCCACCATCAAACTTAACGGGGTTGTCTCCCCCTCTTCCACCGAAGTGGCGGTCACCCCTACAGCTGGTCCTTCTGACTCCGGTTCCCAAGGTTCTGGCCTCCCCCTTGAGTCAGGCCACTCTGCTAGGGGTACATCTGTCTCCCGGGTAACTTTCGTATCCGGCCAGAGTGCCGGGAACCCGGGGAAGTCTCTCCCAATGATCAATTCATATGGTAGCTTTGTGGCGACGGCCACCTCATGCATCCACCTGCCGGCCACCATTGACAGAGAGACCAGGGCGGTGGGATACTCCTTTAAGTCCCCATGTATGCAAACAACACCGACTCTTCGGCCAGTATACTCAGCCGGCCGCACCAGGGCAGCTCTTACCAGGGACACCAGGCTCCCTGAATCCAGCAGAGCCACCGCCAGAGTGCCCCCCACTTCCACCTGGCACAGGTGGCTATTGTCCATAGTCTCTGAAGTTCCTGTGGCACACAACATCCTGGCATATAATGAGTGGCGGAAGCCATAGTTGGTGTCCATGGGTTCCCCCCGATAGGGACAGTCAGCCCTTATGTGTCCAGGCTCCTGACAACGCCAGCAGACCACCGGGTTGGGGTCGGCAGGGGGTACATCCCGGGCGGGTCTAGCTGGCACCGGCCGCCTGGTCTGGGGTGGAGTTTTCCGGGGTTTGACTGGCCCCTTCCCAAAAGAACCCCCCTGTAGATTTCTGGTGGCCTCATAGCGCTCCACCAGGTCGACCATCTCCAGGGCATTATTCGGAGACACCTGGCCGATCCAGTGCTGGAGAGGGTACGGCAAAGCCCTCCAAAACACATCCGCCAACAGCCGATCCAACATAGCAGTGGGAGTCAACATGTCCGGCTGCAGCCATTTTTGCAAACGGTGCAGCAGATCATAATATTGTGGTCTAGCGGGTTCAGCCGGGTTAAATTCCCACTGATGCACCCTCTGGGCCCGGACCAATACATTCACCCCAAGTCTCGCCAGGATCTCACCTTTTACTGTCGGGTAGTCGGCCGCCTGATCATCGGGGAGATCAAACAATACTTGCTGGGGACCGGACGCCAGGAACGGAGCAACAACCTCAGCCCACTGGTCTCGGGGTAACTTTTCCCTCATGGCCACTTTTTCGAAGACCGCCAGATAGGTCTCGACGTCATCCGAGGGAGTCATCTTCGGAATCGCCACGCGGACAGCTTTCCAGGCATCGTGGACATTCTGGGACGCTCCTGACGTCTGCAACGCCATCACATGTTGCAATAGCAGCTGGTTCGTTTCTTGTTGCTGCTTGTTAGTCTCCCGCTGCTGCAAGTTAGCCTCCACGAGGGCCTTCACGACCGCCTCCATTTTGTCAGGGGATACGGGTCGTAACCTTGCCGGCTTAATGTAGGACATGCACTTGTGCCCGGATAAACAAAAACTTTTCGGCCTTCAGGCCTGCCTCACTGCGTTTGCCCGCATCCGACACCAATTGTGGGGATTCGCTTTGGTAGGCAGGGTAAGTGGACGCAGTACAGAGGCAAAAAACAAGGTTTAAATCAAAGTTCAGTGTTTATTCACACATAGCCAGAAAACAAGCCAAAAGAAAGTGTTCAGTCTTGGTGCCGGTTCACTCCACACAAAGTTCACCGTGCAAAAAGACGTCACCTGGTCAGCAGATGATTTTCACCCCGAGTCCGCAGCAGTCTTTAGTGGCCTGTTTCCCCAGCCTATGGCTCACACAAACAGATCCCTCCGTGTCTCAAACCACAGACTCCTCAGCTCCTCTGTCATGGAGGATAATCCACACCTGAACATGCTGGCTGGGTTTTTTATATTCCAGCCAAAATCCGGCCTGGAACCGTGGGGAACAGCCACCCACCCTGCTCTTTGGCTGCTCCCAATAAGAACCGGCCCGGATTGGCTTTACAGCCATTCTAACAGTTGAAGTGTCAGATTGCACTACAGACCTGACACTTCAGGAAAAAACCTGGTTCTTACCTCACCGAGGCCAGGAACCTCGGTGACACGTATCTTCCGTCAAAGACGGCTCCTTGTTCCTTCTTACACCGTGTGAGGGGCGAGGTGTACCTACAGTGACCGTGTGAGGCACGGAGGTGTACATACAGTGACCGTGTTAGGGGTGGAGGTGTAATTACAGTGACCGTGTGAGGGGCGGAGGTGTACCTACAGTGACCGTGTGAGGCACGGAGGTGTACATACAGTGACCGTGTTAGGGGTGGAGGTGTAATTACAGTGACCGTGTGAGGGGCAGAGGTGTACCTACAGTGACCGTGTGAGGGGCGGAGGTGTACATACAGTGACCGTGTGAAGGGCGGAGGTGTACCTACAGTGACCATGTGAGGGGCCGAGGTGTACCTACAGTGATGGTGTGAGTGGCGGAGGTGTACGTACAGTGACCGTGTGAGGGGCGGAGGTGTACGTACAGTGACGGTGTGAGGGGCAGAGGTGTGCCTACAGTGACGGTGTGAGGGGCGGAGGTGTACCTACAGTGACCGTGTGAGGGGCGGAGGTGTACCTACAGTGACCGTGTGAGGGGCGGAGGTGTACCTACAGTGACCGTGTGAGGGGCGGAGGAGTACCTACAGTGACCATGTGAGGGGCCGAGGTGTACCTACAGTGATGGTGTGAGTGGCGGAGGTGTACGTACAGTGACCGTGTGAGGGGCGGAGGTGTACGTACAGTGACGGTGTGAGGGGCGGAGGTGTACGTACAGTGACCGTGTGAGGGGCGGAGGTGTACGTACAGTGACCGTGTGAGGGGCGGAGGTGTACCTACAGTGACCGTGTGAGGGGCGGAGGTGTACCTACAGTGACCGTGTGAGGGGCGGAGGTGTACATACAGTGACCGTGTTAGGGGTGGAGGTGTAATTAAAGTGACCGTGTGAGGGGCGGAGGTGTACGTACAGTGACGGTGTGAGGGGCGGAGGTGTACCTACAGTGACCGTGTGAGGGGCGGAGGTGTACGTACAGTGACGGTGTGAGGGGCGGAGGTGTACCTACAGTGACCGTGTGAGGGGCGGAGGTGTACGTACAGTGACCGTGTGAGGGGCGAGGTGTACCTACAGTGACCGTGTTAGGGGCGAGGTGTACCTACAGTGACCGTGTTAGGGGCGGAGGTGTACCTACAGTGACCGTGTGAGGGGCGGAGGTGTACGTACAGTGACGGTGTGAGGGGCGAGGTGCATGTACAGTGACCGTGTGAGGGGCGGAGGTGTACCTACAGTGACCGTGTGAGGGGCGGAGGTGAACATACAGTGACCGTGTGAGGGGCGAGGTGTACCTACAGTGACCGTGTTAGGGGCGAGGTGTACCTACAGTGACCGTGTTAGGGGCGGAGGTGTACCTACAGTGACCGTGTGAGGGGCGGAGGTGTACCTACAGTGACCGTGTGGGGGGCGGAGGTGTACGTACAGTGACCGTGTGAGGGGCGAGGTGTACCTACAGTGACCGTGTGAGGGGCGGAGGTGTACCTACAGTGACCGTGTTAGGGGCGGAGGTGTACCTACAGTGACCGTGTGAGGGGCGAGGTGCACGTACAGTGACCGTGTGAGGGGCGGAGGTGTACCTACAGTGACCGTGTTAGGGGCGGAGGTGTACCTACAGTGACCGTGTGAGGGGCGGAGGTGTTCCTACAGTGACCCTGTGAGGGGCGGAGGTGTTCCTACAGTGACCCTGTGAGGGGCGGAGGTGTTCCTACAGTGACCCTGTGAGGGGCGGAGGTGTACGTACAGTGACGGTGTGAGGGGCGGAGGTGTACGTACAGTGACCGTGTGAGGGGCGGAGGTGTACTTACAGTGACCGTGTGAGGGGCGGAGGTGTACCTACAGTGACCGTGTGAGGGGCGGAGGTGTACGTACAGTGACCGTGTGAGGGGCGGAGGTGTACCTACAGTGACCGTGTGAGGGGCGGAGGTGTACCTACAGTGACCGTGTGAGGGGCGGAGGTGTACGTACAGTGACCGTGTGAGGGGCGGAGGTGTACCTACAGTGACCGTGTGAGGGGCGGAGGTGTACCTACAGTGATCGTGTGAGGGGCAGAGGTGTACCTACAGTGACCGTGTGAGGGGCGGAGGTGTACGTACAGTGACGGTGTTAGGGGCGGAGGTGTACCTACAGTGACCGTGTGAGGGGCGGAGGTGTACCTACAGTGACCGTGTGAGGGGCGGAGGTGTACCTACAGTGACCGTGTGAGGGGCGGAGGTGTACCTACAGTGACCGTGTGAGGGGCGGAGGTGTACGTACAGTGACCGTGTGAGGGGCGGAGGTGTACCTACAGTGACCGTGTGAGGGGCGGAGGTGTACCTACAGTGATCGTGTGAGGGGCAGAGGTGTACCTACAGTGACCGTGTGAGGGGCGGAGGTGTACGTACAGTGACGGTATGAGGTGTGGAGATGTGTGTAGTGTCCCTCAGCTCTGTATTTCAGGGGGCGCTGTAGTCTACAGGGGTGCCGTACTCCACTGGGCGCTGTAGTCTACAGGGGTGCCGTACTCCACTGGGCAATGTATTCCAGGTGGTGCTGTTCTTCCCGGGGCGCCTTACTCCACTGGGCGCTGTATTTCAGGGGGTGCTGTACTCCACGGAACTCCACACATAGGGCTTTTCTATGGTCCCGTATTTTCCATGTTCCCGTTGGCTCCCCTATAGGACAGGAGACATACACGGCAGGATATTGCTGCAGCGGTTTGTATGTATAGACTTTATACATTGTGTGATTCACAGAGCGCTAGGTAAGTGAGACCCCGCTGGAGATTATAATACTGTCCATTATAACCCAGCACAAAGAAATGGCATAAAAGTGATAAGATCTTCATGACACAGACTGACGCACCACAAAACGAAGAGTAAGGTCCGTAACCACCAGTATGACGGATCACCCCAAGAAGAAGCCAAACATACGTGTGGCCGGGGGTGCCATACTGGTGGGTGTCTAGGCCTAATAGGGCTGCGGGAGTGTGGACTGTTTTAGAGCCCCCATCCTGGGAGCGTGGACTGTATCCCAGCCCCCATCCTGGGAGCGTGGACTGTATCCCAGCCCCCATCCTGGGAGCGTGGACTGTATCCCAGCCCCCATTCTGGGAGCATGGACTGTATCCCAGTCCCCTTCCTGGGAGCGTGGACTGTATCCCAGCCCCCTTCCTGGGAGCGTGGAGTGTATCCCAGCCCCCATCCTGGGAGCGTGGACTGTATCCCAGCCCCCATTCTGGGAGCGTGGACTGTATCCCAGCCCCCTTCCTGGGAGCATGGACTGTATCTGGGCCCCGTTCTGGGAGTGTGGACTGTATCCCAGCCCGCATCCTGGGAGCGTGGACTGTATCTAAGCCCCCTTCCTGGGAGTGCGGACTGTATCTGAGTCCCCATCCTGGGATCATGGACTGTATCCGAGCCCCTGTCCTGGGATCATGGACTGTATTCGAGCCCCCGTCCTGGGATCATGGACTGTATCTGAGCCCCCTTCCTGGGAGTGCGGACTGTATCTGAGCCCCCATCCTGGGATCATGGACTGTATCCGAGCCTCTGTCCTGGGATCATGGACTGTATTCGAGCCCCCGTCCTGGGATCATGGACTGTATCTGAGCCCCCGTCCTGGGATCATGGACTGTATCTGAGCCCCCTTCCTGGGAGTGCGGACTGTATCTGAGCCCCCATCCTGGGATCATGGACTGTATTCGAGCCCCCGTCCTGGGATCATGGACTGTATCCGAGCCCCCGTCCTGGGATCATGGACTGTATCTGAGCCCCCTTCCTGGGAGTGCGGACTGTATCTGAGCCCCCATCCTGGGATCATGGACTGTATCCGAGCCCCCGTCCTGGGATCATGGACTGTATCCGAGCCCCCGTCATATGACCGCCTTATTTATGATTGGTTATTATAATGCAACAAGCCCACTACATGCCGCCTGGGGGATCCCTTAAGAAGTATTTATGATTATATCTCCCTCTGCTAGAGTAAGTAGTCGCGACGCCAGCTGCGATAAAGCAGCGGAAGCGCAAGGCTCCATTTTAAGTGATGTTATGATACCCATAGGTAGGAAGGCCAGAGTGGTGATAAATAGGCCACAATATCCCTGGGGATGTTGTGTCTCACTTGTCACGGTGCTCCTACCTTTGGATATGGTTGGATCCCAGACGAGTGTGGTCCGAAGCAGTGCAAAGGGGGTGGTCAACTTGGATGATGAAGAAATAAAGTTGAGTCCAGACTTGGTAAACGGTTGAACGGTTACTGTACATAATCCTAGGAACTTCTCGTCCTGGCTTTGAGTACCTCAAGCTCTAGCTTGGATTTAGGCAATGGATTTAGCTTGGATTTAGGCAATGCAAGCCCAGGAGGGGACATGCAACCGAAATGCACAACCTCTTGTGATAAGGTTGGCTAGGACAGGCAGAGCCTGTCCTGACAGGACAAAGCCTGCTTCCTTCCCCTAGCAGGATTTGTGTCTGCTGCTAGCTCTCTGAGTGGCATTGACCTGGTCTCTAATCTGAGCTGCTGTTACCCTGCGATTTCTGAGGCTGGTGACTCGGGTGAACTTATCCTCCGCAGCAGAGGTGACTCTTGGTCTTCCTTTCCTGGGGCGGTCCGCATGTGAGCCAGTTTCTTTGTAGCGCTTGATGGTTTTTGTGACTGCACTTGGGGACACTTTCAAAGTTTTCCCAATTTTTCGGACTGACTGACCTTCATGTCTTAAAGTAATGATGGCCGCTCGTTTTTCTTTACTTAGCTGCTTTTTTCTTGCCATAATACAAATTCTAACAGTCTATTCAGTAGGACTATCAGCTGTGTATCCACCTGACTTCTCCACAACACAACTGATGGTCCCAACCCCATTTATAAGGCAAGAAATCCCACTTATTACACCTGACAGGGCACACCTGTGAAGTGAAGACCATTTCAGGTGACTACCTCTTGAAGCTCATCAAGAGAATGCCAAGAGTGTGCAAAGCAGTAATCAAAGCAAAAGGTGGCTGCTGTGAAGAACCTAGAATATGACATATTGTCAGTTGTTTCACACTTTTCTGTTATGTAAATAATTCCACATGTGATAATTCATAGTTTTGATGCCTTCAGTGTGAATCTACAATTGTCATAGTCATGAAAATAAAGAAAACTCTTTGAATGAGAAGGTGCGTCCAAACTTTTGGTCTGTACTGTAAATATTAGCACATAAATCATTGCATTATTGATATTTTAAGGTCCAAATTGCACCAAATGATAAAGTTCTGGTCTAATCTACAGGTAGAAACCATGCGGAGCAATTTAGTAAATGTATTAATGCACGTTTAAGCTTTAATTCCCCAGGTCAAAAAGAGGGACAAAGGGACATGGGTAAAAGGAGGGACACTTAGGAGGCATGTTATTACGTGACACGGCTTAGTAACGATTGTCTCTGCCCATGTTGAAGCACTCTTGGTTTGTGGAGGAGAGCACCCCCGTTATACAGCGCTGGACTGCACAGCCGCCAGATGGCGCCCTGTACTGTACTGGCTGTTAATCACAGATCACTTAAGTGGCCTAATAATGCACTACCACTTTAAGAGAGTGGAGGCTAATGTGTGACCTCCTGCCCACCAGTGGGGCGGTCTGTGGAGGGGGGGGGGTGATTACGGGTAATTACCTCCTTTCCTCCAGGTTTTCACCCTTACACTTTGCTCGGATCTAATCATTCAGTGCATATAACGCTCTCACTCAGGATGTTGTTTTCTGCTCTTTCTCAGGTTCAGACATCGTGAACATTGACGGTGAGTACCACGATCCACCAAACAGACATGTACCATGTAACATATACATACCACCAACCACATGGCAGACACCACAATCCACCAAACAGACATGTACAATGATCCACAAAACAGACATGTACCACATTCCATGTTATCAACATGTGCCACGTTCCATGTAACAGACACGTACCACAATCCACACAGCAGACACTTATCACGACCTACACGACACCACAATCCACGTAACTAACATGTACCACAATCCATGTAGCACATGTACCACGATCCATGTAACAGACATACCATGGTCCACGAAACAGACATATACCACAATCTACACAACAGACATATACCACGTTCCACAGAGCAGAGACGTACCACGAACTACAGAGCAGAGACACACCATGATCCACAGAGCAGACTTACCACGATCCATGTAACAGACATGAACACGTTCAACACAACAGACATATACCATGATCCACATAACTAACATGTACCACGATTAACGTAATACAAGTGTACCACGAAACATGCCACGATCCACACAGCAGACATGCACCACGAGCCACGTGACAGACGTACCGCAATCCACACATCAGACATGCATCACTATCCAGGTAAGAAAAAAGTATCACGATCCACACGTAACAGACATGTACCGCTTACCATGATCCGTGTAACAGAGCATGTAGCATTACAAAAGCCCACTGCGCCAGGCCCACCAAGGAGGCGTGGCTAAGTGTGAAAGAGGCGTGACTTATTTAGAAAGGGGTGTGGTCTACAATGATATATTTTGTGCCAGAATTGTGACGCAAAATTCTGTAGCAAAGAAAGGCGATCAATGGGAAAGGCTAGACAGGAGTACACTGTACATATATATACACTGTATACCACGTTTCATTGGAAGCACCTACCACCAGCGTGGCTATGGCTGGCAGTTTGATGCCCCGCCTGCTTGTGTTACCACCACCTGCAGTCGCTTTAGACCCATCTAAATATTAGGCCATTTTTAGATTTTTTTGCTACCTCTGAATACTCATTCTCCACCTCCTTGTGCTTCCAGAAAATACATCTGACTCCTTTAACTACTGCCCCTTGTGGTGGCATCAGATTGATGAGATGTGTTACTACTTCTCCAGTCAGAAGAAAGCGAGAATTGATGCTGAAGTAGACTGCACAAGCCAATCAGCCTCACTGGCCAGAGTGGAAGATGAGCTCATCGAGCTGCAAGTAAGAGATACTGAAACCCTCCTGAGGAGCATTGTGGGGGGAGGTATCAGTGGAGACAGGAAAGGTGAGGAACATTGTGAGGGTAGATATCAGTGGAGGAAAAAAAGGTGAGGAGCATTGTGGGCTAGATATCAGTGGAGGAAGGAAAGGTGAGGAGCATTGTGGGGGAGATATCAGTGGAGGAAGGAAAGGTGAGGAACATTGTGGGGGGAGATATCAGTGGAGGAAGGAAAGGTGAGGAGCATTGTGGGGGAGATATCAGTGGAGGAAGGAAAGGTGAGGAACATTGTGGGAGGAGATATCAGTGGATGAAGGAAAGGGGAGGAGCATTGTGGGGGGAGATATCAGTGGAGACAGGAAAGGTGAGGAGCATTGTGGGGGGAGGTATCAGTGGAGACAGGAAATGTGAGGAGCATTGTGAGGAGAGATATCAGTGGAGAAAAAAAAGGTGAGGAGCATTGTGGGGTAGATATCAGTGGAGGAAGGAAAGGTGAGGAGCATTGTGGGAGGAGATATCAGTGGATGAAGGAAAGGGGAGGAGCATTGTGGGGTGAGATATCAGTGGAGACAGGAAAGGTGAGGAGCATTGTGGGGGAAGATATCAGTGGAGGAAGGAAAGGTGAGGAGCATTGTGGGGGGAGATATCAGTGAAGATAGGAAAGGTGAGGAGCATTGTGGGGAAGATATCAGTGGAGGAAGGAAAGGTGAGGAGCATTGTGGGGGAGATATCAGTGGAGGAAGGAAAGGTGAGGAGCATTGTGGGGTAGATATCAGTGGACGAAGGAAAGGTGAGGAGCCTTTTGGGGGTAGATATCAGTGGAGGAAGGAAATGTGAGGAGCATTGTGGGGGAGATATCAGTGGATGAAGGAAAGATGAGGAGCCTTTTGGGGGTAGATATCAGTGGAGGAAGGAAAGGTGAGGAGCATTGTGGGGGAGATATCAGTGGAGGAAGGAAAGGTGAGGAGCATTGTGGGGGGAGATATCAGTGGAGGAAGGAAAGGTGAGTAGCATAGGTGAGGAACATTGTGGGAGGAGATATCAGTGGATGGAGGAAAGGGGAGGAGCATTGTGGGGGGAGATATCAGTGGAGACAGAAAAGGTAAGGAGCATTGTGGGGGAAGATATCAGTGGAGGAAGGAAAGGTGAAGAGCATTGTGGGGGGAGATATCAGTGGAGCTAGGAAAGGTGAGGAGCATTGTGGGGAAGATATCAGTGGAGGAAGGAAAGGTGAGGAACATTGTGGGGGGAGATATCAGTGGAGGAAGGAAAGGTGAGTAGCATTGTGGGGGAGATATCAGTGGAGGAAAAAAAGGTGAGGAGCATTGTGAGATAGATATCAGTGGAGGAAGGAAAGGTGAGGAGCATTGTGGGGGAGATATCAGTGGAGGAAGGAAAGGTGAGGAACATTGTGGGGGGAGATATCAGTGGAGGAAGGAAAGGTGAGGAGCATTGTGGGGGAGATATCAGTGGAGGAAGGAAAGGTGAGGAACATTGTGGGAGGAGATATCAGTGGATGAAGGAAAGGGGAGGAGCATTGTGGGGGGAGATATCAGTGGAGACAGGAAAGTTGAGGAGCATTGTGGGGGAAGATATCAGTGGGGGAAGGAAAGGTGAGGAGCATTGTGGGGGGAGATATCAGTGGAGATAGGAAAGGTGAGGAGCATTGTGGGGAAGATATCAGTGGAGGAAGGAAAGGTGAGGAGCATTGTGGGGTAGATATCAGTGGACGAAGGAAAGGTGAGGAGCCTTTTGGGGGTAGATATCAGTGGAGGAAGGAAATGTGAGGAGCATTGTGGGGGGAGATATCAGTGGATGAAGGAAAGATGAGGAGCCTTTTGGGGGTAGATATCAGTGGAGGAAGGAAAGGTGAGGAGCATTGTGGGGGGAGATATCAGTGGAGGAAGGAAAGGTGAGGAGCATTGTGGGGGGAGATATCAGTGGAGGAAGGAAAGGTGAGGAGCATTGTGGGGGGAGATATCAGTGGAGGAAGAAATGGTGAGGAGCATTGTGGGGGGAGATATCAGTGGAGACAGGAAAGGTGAGGAGCATTGTGGGGGGAGATATCAGTGGTGGAAGGAAAGGTGAGGAGCCCTGTGGGGGGAGATATCAGTGGTGGAAGGAAAGGTGAGGAGCATTGTTGGGAGAGATATCAGTGGAGGAATGAAATGTGAGGGGCATTGTGGGAGAAGATACTAATGAAGGAAAGAAAGATGAGGTGAATTGTGGGAGAAGAAATTCACCATCCTCAGTGACAACACAAGGGCAGGGTCCCCATCAGCTTAGCTCTATCAATCAGCAGCGGTGGCACAAATGACTTACAATGTATCAGTCTCGAGTCCATGATGTTTAGCTCACAGAGCATTGTCTAGAGACTGGATAAAAGTGTAGCAAACCCTCAGCTGAGAGCAGGATAAACCAAAAACAAGCCTCAATATTTGAAACTGTAAATCTGGGCAAAAGTTTAGAAGACCAAAATATACCTACAACGTTGTTTACAAACAAACAACGACAAAATGCCCAAAATGATCATAAATAGAATTCATTTTATTACAACAAATTCATAACGTATCATAATGTACACAATAAAATAAAAACAGCGGGGAACACCAGCAGAAAGGCAATGCCAACCTCCACGGCCTCTGCCGCTATCACCCACCAATAGCTGATAAACATGTTGTAACGGCACCGTTTCAGCAGACAAGGGGTTAAAATCCGTTTAGGCGATATGCCCCTTTCCGGGAGACAGGCACAGCTACTGCAGAACACCAACCTCCCAAACTGGATACAAAATAGCACTCCAAACTGGAACCTCACGAATAGCTGTCAGCAGACGAACAGGAAAAGCGTATCAGTCAGCTTACACTCCTGGCAATCAGTCTCCAACAGCATACAAGGAATCCCCCCAATAACGAGACAAGGCTCCGTGTTGAGGGTCAAGCAGTGCTCTGACTGTACTTCAAGTACAGCCTCTTTTATTGATAAAAACCAAACATAGTACTGCCCACAGGGTTTTGAAATCCAACCAATCAGTAATTCACAACACACACAATGTAAATACAGCAACCAATCGTTCCCGCCCCCTAGAGGACCAGAAGGGAGACTGCGACACAGGACAGATACAACATATCCCCACAATGCATCATGGTTTCCTCCTCTCTGCCTGGGAGACGACCGAAGACAATCCAATTATCTCTCAGGACAAAGGGGAGATCACCAATACACACGTGGAGACAACAGGACAGACATCACCATTTAAACACACAATGGGACAATAGAACCACACCCAGCATATTCCTCCCAAGCTGACAAGTTACACTTATTATAAGTTGTTACAACTTTGTGAGGTTACATTGTCCATACATATAACTTACATCAATTTAAACAGTATAACTTGGGGACAAACCTATCCAAAATTCCCTGGAATAGGTTCAGGGGTTTAAAAGTTACTATGGGCCATAATCCTGAGGCAGGAAGCTTTTAAACAGTCCCTTCCAAAACCCAGTGGCGAGGTTGGTTTCGCCACACATCTCCCCCCCCAGGGAAGACTAACCAGATACCTGACCTCACGCCGGTCGGTACCTGAGTTAGTCTGGCAGCCCACCCACAACCAAATACTGGACCTGCTGACTTTCGTAGCCTGTCTCTGTCCAGTGAATCCACCAAGATTATATTTGTAGCTGGTACTCCCGGTCTCTGAGTTGCTCCCTGGCTTGGAGTGGAGGTTGCTTTGTGGGCAGGGATCAGCAGTACTCTGCCCTGGTGCCAGCACTACCACGGAAGAAGCCTGGTTGGAGTCTGGTTGTTGGAGTGGGAAACCGACTGTCTCCCCTTTGGCTAAACAGCCCTGTTGCTGGGGGACAGGACCGACTGTCCCTACCCCCTGTGCTGTAAGTGCAGAGACCACGGTCCCATCTGCACTGTTGTGGGGCTTACTGTCTCCCCCTGGTGCGTTAAGCTGCCGCTGGGAAGAGGGGGTAACGTGCTCCTCTCCCATACATACTTCCAGCCGCTGGGGAGGGCGACCGACCGCATCCGCTCCCAATACAGTGTCCTGCTGCTGGGGAAAGGAGACTGGGCTCTCTATTCCCTGTAGGACACTCTGCCGCTGGGGGACAGGACCGACTGTCTCTGCCCCCTGTAACTCCGCCTGCCGCTGGGGAATGGAGACTCGGCTCCCAATTCCCAAAAAATCATGCTGCTGCTGGGGGGCAGGAACAACTACCTCTGCCCCCTGTAACTCAGCCTGCCGCTGGGGAGGGAGGCCGCTGCTCTCCCCTCCCTGCACTTCACACTGCCGCTGGGGAATGGAGACTGGGCTCCCACTGTCCCGCAACCGTAACTTCCGATGGAGGTCCACCCAACGTGGCAGCTGACCGTCACCTTCTGCCCGGTATAGTAGGGTCTTAGACACTAGACTCCTCACGAACTTCACGTACTTCTCAGCTGGATTGGGTCCGAAGAAGTTCAGCCGCAACCACATCATACGGTCAAATTCCTCAACAGAGTATCTGTACTCCACTGCTGGTTCCATCCTGGTGCTTTTAGGGTCACTGTACTGAGACATGCGTTGCCCTTAAATTGTAGAATCCACAGAAATGGTGTCTCCTGTAGCTGTCCTTCTGGCTGTAGGAATGATCCCGCTGCTTGCCACCAATGTAACGGCACTGTTTCAGCAGACAAGGGGTTAAAATCCGTTTAGGCGATATGCCCCTTTCCGGGAGACAGGCACAGCTACTGCAGAACACCAACCTCTCGAACTGGATACAAAATAGCACTCCAAACTGGAACCTCGCGGATAGCTGCCAGCAGACGAGCAGGAAAAGCATCCAATCGGCTTACACTCCTGGCAATCAGTCTCCAACAGCATACAGGGAATCCCCCCAATAACGAGACAAGGCTCCGTCTTGAGGGTCAAGCAGTGGTCTGACTGTACTTCAAGTACAGCCTCTTTTATTGATAAAAACTAAACATAGTACTGCCCACAGGGTTTTGAAATCCAACCAATCAGTAATTCACAACACACACAATGTAAATACAGCAACCAATCGTTCCCGCCCCCCAGAGGACCAGAAGGGAGACTGCGACACAGAACAGATACAACATATCCCCACAATGCATCATGGTTTCCTCCTCTCTGCCTGGGAGACGACCGAAGACAATCCAATTATCTCTCAGGACAAAGGGGAGATCACCAATACACATGTGGAGACAACAGGACAGACATCACCATTTAAACACACAATGGGACAATAGAACCACACCCAGCATATTCCTCCCAAGCTGACAAGTTACACTTATTATAAGTTGTTACAACTTTGTGAGGTTACATTGTCCATACATATAACTTACATCAATTTAAACAGTATAACTTGGGGACAAACCTATCCAAAATTCCCTGGAATAGGTTCAGGGGTTTAAAAGTTACTATGGGCCATAATCCTGAGGCAAGAGGCTTTTAAACAGTCCCCTCCAAAACCCAGTGGCGAGGTTGGTTTCGCCACACATGTCAAGCACAACTAAGTTATGAACGCAAACATGGTCAAATCAAAAAAGTAATATCAATAATTGTTTGGCCCAGTAGAAGAAGAAGCTAAAAATGTAGCCTATAAGAACATCACACTAAACGTGTACAAATCCCTAAAAAGAACAAAACTCTAAGGTGAAACCTATCACTCAATAGAACCAATATCCAAAGACAGAGGTACAGCAAAGACGAAGCTGAGGCGAAACGCGCGCCGAGGTTCCTATCCTGACCTGCGCTGCTCTTCTCACCCCCATCATGTCCTGGCGTATACATTGATTTGATTACAACTATTTTCTTGGCTCATTTCACCCTGATCAGTCAGAGAAATGCATTGAAATGCCGGATCCGTCTTTCCGGTGTCATCCGGCAAAATGGATCCGGCATTTATTGTATTTCACCTTTTTTTCATGCGCAGACCAGAAGGATGGATCCGGCACTAATACATTCCTATGGAAAAAACTGGCGGTTCCCGCATTCAGGCAAGTCTATAGTTTTTTTTGGCTGGAGACAAAACCGCAGCATGGTGCAGTTTTATCTCTGTCCTAAAACGTCAAAAAGACTGAACTGAAGACGTCCTGATGCTTCCTGAGCGGATCGCTCTCCAGTCAGAATCCATGGGGACAAAACTGATCCGTTCTTTTCCAGTATTGAGCCCCTAGGACGGAACTCAGCGCCGGAAAAGAAAAACGCTAGTGTGAAAGTGCCCTAAGCCATGTCCAGGGTTACTGCCACTAATTAGAAACAAGAGTCTCTAATTCACTGAAACAAGCAGAGATCTTGAAAATTTGAGAAAGTTCTGAAAAGTTCTTGTGATTTCATTGGTTTCAGAATCTGATTGAGAGCACTGGAGAAAGTTACTGGATCGGTCTACATAGAGAGGATGACTCCTGGAAGTGGCCGGACGGATCCATCAAGTGAGTGACGGCGGGAGAGGCAGCAGGGAGAGCCGGGAGTATATATAGTGTTATATCTGACAGTATATACCACACCTGGTACTATATATATATATATATCACTGCTCATCCCCGGTACATTATAGGAGCCTCATACATACAGTATATACAGTGTTATATCTGACAGTATATACCACACCTGGTACTATATATATATATCACTGCTCATCCCCGGTACATTATAGGAGCCTCATAATACAGTATATACAGTGTAATATCTAACAATATATACCACACCTGGTACTATATATATATATATATATATATATATATATATAATATAGTACCAGGTGTGGTATATACTATCACTGTTCACCACCCCAATACATCATAGGAGCCTCATACATAGTGTATATAGTGTTATATCTGACAGTATAAATTATACCTGGTACTATATATATATATATATATATATATATATATACAGTATATAAATATATATATATATAGTGCTGATGCCAATTTACTGCCCCTAGTAATATTACTGACAGTGCGCCTATCCCTGACTGCCCATATGTGTGTTAGTGATGGTGTCTCTGCCCCCGAGCTTCCCCCTAATAATGTTACTGACAATGCGCCTATCCCTGACTGTCCATATGAGTGTTAGTGATGGTGTCCCTGCCCCCGAGCTTCCCCCTAATAATATTACTGACAGTGCTCCTGTCCCTGACTGCCCATATGTGTGTTAGTGATGGTGTCTCTGCCCCCGAGCTTCCCCCTAATAATATTACTGACAGTGCACCTGTCCCTGACTGTTCATATGAGTGTTAGTGATGGTAGCCCTGCCCCCGAGCTTCCCCCTAATAATATTACTGACAGTGCGCCTGTCTCTGACTGTCCATATGAGTGTTAGTGATGGTGTTTCTGCCCCCAAGCTTCCCCCTAATAATATTACTGACAGTGCGCCTGTCCCTGACTGTTCATATGAGTGTTAGTGATGGTGTCTCTGCCCCCGAGCTTCCTCCTAATAATGTTACTGACAGTGTGCCTGACCCTTACTGTCCATATGATTGTTAGTGATGGTAGCCCTGCCCCCGAGCTTCCCCCTAATAATGTTACTGACAGTGTGCCTGACCCTTACTGTCCATATGAGTGTTAGTGATGGTGTCCCTGCCACGGAGCTTCCCCCTAACAATATTACTGACAGTGCGCCTATCCCTGACTGTCCATATGAGTGTTAGTGATGGTAGCCCTGCCCCCGAGCTTCCCCCTAATAATATTACTGACAGTGCGCCTGTCCCTGACTGTTCATATGAGTGTTAGTGATGGTAGCCCTGCCCCCGAGCTTCCCCCTAATAATATTACTGACAGTGCGCCTGTCCCTGACTGTCCATATGAGTGTTAGTGATGGTAGCCCTGCCCCCGAGCTTCCCCCTAATAATATTACTGACAGTGCGCCTGTCCCTGACTGTTCATATGAGTGTTAGTGATGGTGCCCCTGCCACGGAGCTTCCCCCTAATAATATTACTGACAGTGCGCCTGTCCCTGACTGTCCATATGAGTACTAGTGATGGTGTCTCTGCCCCCAAGCTTCCCCCTAATGATATTACTGACAGTGCACCTGTTCCTGACTGTCCATGAGTGTTAGTGATGGTGGCCCTGCCCCCGAGCTTCCCCCTAATAATATTACTGACAGTGTGCCTGACCCTTACTGTCCATATGAGTGTTAGTGATGGTGGCCCTGACCCAGAGCTTCCCTCTAATAATATTACTGACAGTGCGCCTGACCCTGACTGTTCATATGAGTGTTAGTGATGGTGTCTCTGCCCCCGAGCTTCCCCCTAATGATGTTACTGACAGTGTGCCTGACCCTTACTGTCCATATGAGTACTAGTGATGGTGTCTCTGCCCCCGAGCTTCCCCCTAATAATATTACTGACAGTGCGCCTGACTCTTACTGTCCATGAGTGTTAGTGATGGTGTCCCTGCCCCGAGCTTTCCCCTAATATAACTGACAGTGCACCTGTTCCTGACTGTCCATGAGTGTTAGTGATGGTGGCCCTGACCCAGAGCTTCCCTCTAATAATATTACTGACAGTGCGCCTGTTCCTGACTGTCTATGAGTGTTAGTGATGGTGTCTCTGCCCCCGTGCTTCCCCCTAATAATATTACTGACAGTGCACCTGTCCCTGACTGTCCATATGAGTGTTAGTGATGGTAGCCCTGCCCCCGAGCTTCCCCCTAATAATATTACTGACAGTGCACCTGTCCCTGACTGTCCATGACCCCAACCCTCAGCTGCCCTCTAGGAATGATCTTGAGAGTGCACCCGTCCCTGACTGTATGTCTACAACTACTGATTTCAGCGTTTGCATAGTAAAAAGTGATATCTGGAGACAGATCTGCAGCCAAATGGAAACTTTCCATAATGAAAATCTGCAAGGTGTGAACTATGTGAAAATCGTTCTCTTGTATAGAAGCGAGCGTCCTCTCCTGTGTCATGTTGTGCTCCACTGCATGGGCGAGGCAGAGGTGGGCCCTCCCTGGAGCTGGATTTATCATGGTGTCTTCTCTCTTCTATTTCTATGTTTGTCCCCTCACACAGAGATGATTTCCAGAAGACAGGCAGCCATTATTGTGTGAAAGCAAGTCCCCGGCTGGACCTGGCCACGTGCAGAACTAAGCTGCCCTGGATCTGTGAAATGAGGGCCAAGAGATGCAGCTGCAAGGCTGAGGCGGTGCGCTGTCTGTGGGAGAAGATTGGAGCATTCGGACAGGATCGCCAGGAGCTATAATTCTCTGATAATATACATATTACACAGATGGGTAATAAGTATGTGCCCCCATCCTGATGTCTCCTATTACTCCTATGCTGCCAGGGGCGTAACTAAAGGCTCCTGATGGAAAACTTCAACCACCCCAACTGCACCACCCCAACTGCAGCCCATCCATACTTTGTCAGCAGCATCTCTGGGTCTCTGAAGTGACACCTCGAGGCAGCACTAGCAGAGAGCTTCATGACTAGTCATAAATGATAAAGGGGAATGAGCCTCAAGACATAGGTTTTGACCTTTTTTTCCTCCCAAAGGGCATAACTATGAAACAACTTTTCGAACATAAGACCAATAAAAAATGCCTGCCAGCAGAGGTACTGTTCTGCCCAGCAGGGCTAGAAAATTATCTTGGTTCATTTTCCAGAGTTTAAGAATCATCTCAGATCACGTCTATTTCTTCCCTAATTCATTCTGCCGCAATTCCTGTATTTCTGTAGTTATTAGGTTACAGCACCATCTAGCGGTGGTAAAAATGTACTGCACTTTGTTTTCTTGGTAATAAAGATTATCATATTGTGGGTGGTGCTAGGCATTGTGGGTGGTGCTAGGCATTGTGGGTGGTGCTAGGCATTGTGGGTGGAGCTAGGCATTGTGGGTGGTGCTAGGCATTGTGGGTGGTGCTAGGCATTGTGGGTGGTGCTAGGCATTCTGGGAAAGAGAAGCCCAGTCTCCAAACTTCATGTTGCAGGACATCAGCAGAGCGGTCTCCTGCATATCTCCTTTTCAAACCTCACCATCCTTGTGCAAGCATATCTGGTAAGAGACCTATCTCTGTCTCAGGAAAGAGGTAGTAACTGTTTGTTAGCTATGCAATACTATGTATAGTATTAGGGTTTCTCTGTTAATGTTGTAATGTTATCTATACTTCTACAACTTCCTGTATTGTTTTCGTTTTTCCACACATCAAATGCTCCTGTTTTACCAATAAACGAGTTAGACGACAGAGCACAGTCCTCTTATTTGGAAGACCGGAATGGTTTATACTGAATATCAGACTGCACGCTGTGGGAACGTGTATGAAGACAGAACAGGTGCCATGTTCCAAATTGCTTGATATAAATGGCCGCCCTATATACATGGCAGTGACATAGTACCGTAAGTAGGACTTGCATAAAGCAATACCTATGGCAAAAATAGCTTTATACTAAACCTACAATAAATTGCCAGTCCGCGTAATATATAAAGTGTATGAGATCACTTTATTAAGACATGTATCAAATACAATTAAAAGATAACAGTGCAGGAAAGAAATGGCGACATCACTGGAGGAGATCACATGGGCAGTGACACGTGTGAGGACAATCCACATACAATACCATGAGGAAAGTGCAACTGCAGCATGGTAAACATAGTCCTTCCTGTCGAGATAATTTACCCATAATGTGTCTGCCGTCCAGGATGGCACCAACCCAGACACGCGCTTCGGTGATCCTTCGTCAAACATGGCCGGCTTAGATACAGCGGCTCAGCATTTTGCATGGAGATATAACTCTGTGATGCAGCCACCAGATAATCGTCAGATACCATCTCTACACAAGAGATTACAGTGCTCGCACCTTCTCAGTGTCCTCCGCTACTCTCCGGGCAGCTCAGCAGTCTGTCATACAGACATTGTAACCCTCATAGCCCTTCTCCACAGCCTCCTTTCCTTTTGCCAGTAAAGAGTTAATGATGAGCAGGCTTTATCGATTGCCCTAGCCGTTTTAAAGATAAGAGCAGCACTAAAGACCGCCCATTAGTGCCAGTGACGTCACCGGGCTCACTGCTAGGCGGAAGCCTCCATCTAGCTTACCCTATGGAGACCCACGGATCTCCAGAAAAAGCCCTTTCCCTATGCAATTCAGTGCAGGGCCAAGGCGAGCATCATGTCAGAGGGCCGTGGAGGAAGAAGGGGATATGTCCGGGTCAGCTCTATATCCCACTGTAATGACTTTATTTTGGAGTTTTTGTATTCTCTGTGCTGCTGCAACAATGTGAATTTCCCCTTGGTGGGACTATTAAAGGAATATCTTATCTTATCGCACTTAGTAAATATTTTCATCACTTAGCCTGCCTAAGCCGATTTATTCTCAAATCGTTGAATTCCCTATAGTTTGGCCTCTGCATCTTGACTGCTTACACATAGCCTTGTTCTCAATCAGGTACACTCCAAGTAGAAAAACTGGTTTGTCCCCTTATGAAATCCTCCTTGTGTCTGCCCTTCGTATTTTCCACAAGTATTGGCCATGACACCCAGCTCATTGTCAGAGTATGTGCAGGCCCTGCAGGCACAATTACATAAGGTACATAAACAGGTGTTTGCATCTAGTCCAGATACCAACTGTCTTGAAGAGAGCCACACTTTGGAACCAGGAGACTGGTTGGTCCTGAGGCGACACGTCAGGAAAAGCCTCGATCCCTGGTTTGACGAACCCTTCCAAGTCCTTCTGACAACTACCACTTCAGTGAAATTGCAAGGAAAGACAAACTGGGTCCATGCCAGCCATTGCAAGAAAGTGTTGAGACTGGAAGAAATGATGCCTCTTATCCCCCTTGTGTGGCTATTGATCTTGGTGCAAAGAATGGACTCTTCAAGAGATGCTGAAGGAGGACGGGGACAATACGTTTCTTAAACACTTGAATGAAACTAATCTTAGGAATTGCTGGATTTGTACCCACAGTCCTGTGAGCTCAAGGACTATGCCTTTTCTCGCAATTCCTCTGACTTTTTATGAACTCGCCCATATGTCTTGCTGGCAGTTTGCCTCAAAGAGGAGAGAGGGACAGGATGGCCAAAATGATAACTCTATAGCAGTGCCCCTCCGCGTAGCTGGGTGGGTAAATGTTCCTGCTGCAGCCTACATACTACTATATCATTCGACTTAGAAGTACACTTTGCCCGATGACCTCTTCTTTGTGGAGTCGCAGCCTACAAGCGGATCCCTCCTGGGGACTGTGGAACATGCGCCCTGGTCCGGCTGACACCTGACACTTTCATCTTACCACATGATAACGTAGACATTAATGAGGTCCCCAAGCACACCCTATATAAGAGGGCAGCTGATAATCACCCCAGACCAAGCGGGAGGCCAAATGTAGTAACGATGGGGGCCAAATAGATTTTTTAGTTCACTATTCTTACATCCTATGGTGATGAAGATGTGGGACAAGTTAGTGGAAGCAACAAGTTACTTAGATGATAAAATCTGGGGGGTTTTGGTGATGCCTAATCAGACTAGTACTGTACAGGCTCAGCTTGTATTACTAACTAATCAACACACAATAGCGCTAGAGTATGTGACTGCAAAAGATGGGGGGATCTGCCAAACTATCGGGCCGACCTGCTGCCACAGGGAAATCTCCAGGTGAGGGCCCAAATCAAAGTTGTTAAGGAAATGCGAGAAATGGCTTGAAGAGCATGATGATGCCAAAGATTCCTGGTGGGGGAATACATTTTCATTTCTAAATCCAGCAAACTGGTTTCAAAGCCTTGGTGGGTGGTTTATGGGAATTTTACAGAGTATAGTACAAGTAGTAATACTTATATGTAAGAGAAAAATATTTTTTTTTGGTCATAAGAAAACTGTAGAAAAGGAAAAGGAAAACTGTTACAGTCAGATACTTCTAGCCAAACCACTATGGTTCACAGACAGTATAGTCATCATTTTTAAACTGGTTTTTCCATCAAGCAAGATCTCCCACTGGAAAGATCCAGGATGTGTAATTGTGATGTAATTTGCAGGATGCTCAGGAGGGAATCAGGAGAAGAGGTAGAAAGTCCGGGATGTGTGATCAGCACATGTCAATGTTTCCTTCCGAGCAATACCTGAAATTATTCACAAAAGGGGGGATTTATGAGGGAAAGCATAAAGGCGTCCATTTTGTATACATATTCATTTTATATCTATGTATAACCTGCACTTACGCAAGAGGGGGATTTAGCTTTGGAAGGCAGAAGTACAAACTCCACAGTGGGCCCCTACTCCCCCTATGCTGACCATTTTCTTATCTGAAACCAAACATAGTAACTGGAAGCTGGTCTCCACTAGGACACGGTTACTGCGTTTGTCTGCTCATTATAATAAAGGGGGCATTACCAGCTACACATCTTGTATGAAACCTCGAGCCGGCTCACTCAACTTCAGAACTATTAGGAGACCGAATCACATCAGAAGGTCGGTTTGTGACCACAGGGGCACTAAGAGGCCCTAACTACTGTGTAGGGGCACTAAGGGGGCCTAACTACTGTGTCTGGGTCACTAAAGGGGAATAACTACTGTGTGGGGGCACTAAGGGAGCAAAACTACTGTGTGGGGCACTAATGGGGCATAACTACTGTGTGGAGGCACTAAGGGGGCATAACTACTGTGTGGGGGAACTAAGGGGGTATAGCTGTGGTGTGGAGGCACTAAGGAGGCATAACTACTGTGTGGGGGCATAATTACTGTGTGGGGGCACTTAGGGGGCATAACTACTGTGTGGAGGCACTTAGGGGTCATAACTACTGTGTAGGGGCACTAAGGGGGTCTAACTACTGTGTCTGGGTCACTAAAGGGGAATAAATACTGTGTGGGGGCACTAAGGGAGCAAAACTACTGTGTGGGGCACTAATGGGGCATAACTACTGTGTGGAGGCACTAAGGGGGCATAACTACTGTGTGGGGGCACTAAGGGGGTATAACTGTGGTGTGGAGGCACTAAGGAGGCATAACTACTGTGTGAGGGCATAATTACTGTGTGGGGGCACTTAGGGGGCATAACTACTGTGTGGAGGCACTTAGGGGTCATAACTACTGGGTGGGGGCACTAAGTTGGTATAACTGTGGTGTGGGGGCACTAAGGGGGCATAATTACTGTGTGAGGGCACTAAGGGGGCATAACTATTGTGTGGGAACACTGAGGGGGCATAACTACTGTGTTGAGGCACTAAGGGGGTAGAACTACTGTGTGGGGGCACTAAGGGGACATAACTACTGTGCAGGGGCACTAAGGGGGCATTACTGTGTGGGAGCATAAATTGAGCATAACTACGGAACTGGGCCCTAAGGTTGCATAACTACTGTGTGTGGGCACTAAAGGGGTATATCTACTGTGTGTGGGCACTAAGGGGGCATATCTACTGTATTGGGGAACTAAGGGGGCATATTTACAGTGTGGGATCACTAAAGGGGTATAACTACTGTTTGGGGTCACTAATTGGACATAACTAAAGTGACTGTGGAGGCACTAAGGGGACAAAACTACTCTGTGGGGGCACTAGGAGGGCATAACTACTGTGTGGGGTCACTGAGAGGGCATAAATACTGTGTCGGTCACTAAGGAGGAATAACTGCTGTATAGGGACACTAAGGGGACATAGGTACTGTGTGGGGGCACTAAGAGGGCATATCTACTGTGTGGGGGGCATTGAGGGGAAATAACTACTGTGTGGGGCTCTAAGGGGGCATAACTACTGTGTGGGGCTCTAAGGGGGCATAACTACTGTGTGGGGGCTTTAAGGGGGCATAACTACTGTGTGGGGGCACTAAAGGGGCATAACTGCGGTGTGGGGACACTAAGGGGGCATAACTACGGTATGGGGCACTAAGGGGCATAACTACTATGTGGGTCACTAAGGGGGCATAACTACTGTGTGGGGGCACTAAAGGGTCATAACTATTGTTTGGGATCACTAAGGGGACATAACTACTTTGTGGAGGCACTAAGTGGGCATAGCTACTGTGTGGGGGCATTGAGGAGGAAATAACTACTGTGTGGGGGCACTAAGGGGGCATAACTGCGGTGTGGGAACACTAAGGGGGCATAACTACTGTATGGGGGCACTAAGGGGCATAATTACTGTGTGGGTCACTAAGGGGCATAATTACTGTGTGGGGTCACTAAGGGGGCATAACTACTGTGTAGGGGCACTAAGGGGTCATAACTATTGTTTGGGATCACTAAGGGGACATAACTACTGTGTGGAGGCACTAAGGGGGCATAGCTACTCTGCGGGGGCACTAAGTGGGCATAGCTATTGTGTGGGGGCACTAAGGGGGTATATCTACTGTGTGGGGGGCACTGAGGGGACATAACTACTGTGTGAGATCACTAAGGGGGCATGAGTGCTGTGTGGGGTCACTAAGGGGGTATGACTACTGTTATGGCTCTAAGGGGGCATAACTACTATGTGGGGGCACTAAGGGGACATAACTACTGTATGGGGGCACTAAGGGGGAATAACTACTGTGTGGGGGCACCAAGGGAACATAACTACTGTGGGGGCAGTAAGGGAACATAACTACTGTGTGTGGGCACTAAGGTGGCAAAACTGCAGTGTGTGGCCCTAAGGGGGCATAACTATGTGGGATCACTAACATGGCGTAACTACTGTGTGGGGGCACTAAGAGGACATAACTACTGTGTGGGGGCACTAATGGGGCATAACTACTGTGTGGGGGCACTAATGGGGCATAACTACTGTGTGGGGGCACTAATGGGGCATAACTACTGTGTGGGGGCCTAAGGGGGCATCACTACTGTATTGGGCAATAAGTAGCAGAATGACAACGACAAACATTTGTAATGCACTTTTTCTCGCAGGGACTCAAAGCACAGGGATCGTTACGTGTTCGGGAAGTCAGTGGCTGCCATACAGGCGCTCGAGCCCAACCCACACTAGGACCCCAGAGCTGGTGCTAACCACTGAGCCACTGTGCTGCCCGTGAAGCTGCAGCCAATACAGTTTGGGGAAGGCTCCTTTCTTCTCCTCCATGACTGCGCCCCAATGCATAAGCTCCATGACGTCTGGTTGGGGGAGTCTGGAAGAACAAAGCCCCAAACTCAACACCATCCGAAACCAGAATAAAGAGTGCGAGCCTCATAGTGGGCTGACTATTCCCATAGCCTCGTGGACTCCCCTGAACTCCTCAGTGTACACGATACCTGGACAGGCCTGCACCGGTCACCACTTTCTGACCTTCAATGGCTATTTCTCATGGGTTACCAGGTCATGACCCAATCCAGCAAACCACGTGGTATCCTACATACCGTACTATTGATGGGCTCCCCTGTGTCCTGGAGGATTGGTACTAGAATCTTCCTAGACAGAGTAAGGTGTGTCCATTAATACTGTCCTCCAACTCTGAGCCTCCACACATTCATGCACATATACACAGCGCACTGCAGCCATGCTCCAGGCCACCTCTACAGTAGGACATGCAGTATTGTCTGTAGGGAAGGTTCACCCTCTGGGTGTCCTAATCCTGGGACTGCTGTCGTCATCCTACTTCTGGCTCACGTATGTTTCCCCTCGAGGCAACAAGTTCTGGAAAGACTTCTTACCTCAGAGGACACCTGCAGACTTGGCAGAGGGTAATATTTGACTTCAGTGTTTCTAAGTGTTTGTTACTGAACCTGAGACGTTGCACAGAAGTTATTTCTGAGATGAAGGCGACAAAGTCTCAGGTAGGACATCTGCTTACATGTGTCTGGGGCATAGGAGATGGGGTCCCAGCACGAGGACAATGACTGGGGTCCTGCAATCCTTATGACCAGGGCTCAAGGATTGGAGGAGGAGTGTATACTGCCCAGGGCACAATGAGCAGGGAGGGCTCCAAATGAGCAGTGAGGACCCCCATGCCGGATACTCAGTGTATGGCCCTGGTCACTGGGGGTGCTCATCTCCCTGTGATCCCTATGGTCTCTATAGTCCCTGTGATGACTATGGTCTCTATAGTCCCTGTGATGACTATGGTCTCTATAGTCCCTATGATCACTATGGTCTCTATAGTCCCTGTGATGACTATGGTCTCTATAGTCCCTGTGATGACTATGGTCTCTATAGTCCCTGTGATGACTATGGTCTCTATAGTCCCTGTGATGACTATGGTCTCTATGCTCCCTGTGATCACTATGGTCCCTATAGTCCCTGTCATCACTGTGGTTTCTATGCTCCCTGTGATCACTATGGTCTCTATAGTCCCTGTCATCACTGTGGTTTCTATGCTCCCTGTGATCACTATGGTCTATATAGTCCCTGTCATCACTGTGGTTTCTATGCTCCCTGTGATCACTATGGCCTCTATAGTCCCTGTCATCACTGTGGTTTCTATGCTCCCTGTGATGACTATGGTCTCTATAGTCCCTGTGATGACTATGGTCTCTATAGTCCCTGTGATCACTATGGTCTCTATAGTCCCTGTGATCACTATGGTCTCTATAGTCCCTGTCATCACTGTGGTTTCTATGCTCCCTGTGATCACTATGGTCCCTATAGTCCCTGTCATCACTGTGGTTTCTATGCTCCCTGTGATCACTGTGGCCTCTATAGTCCATGTCATCACTGTGGTTTCTATGCTCCCTGTGATCACTATGGTCTCTATAGTCCTTGTCATCACTGTGGTTTCTATGCTCCCTGTGATCACTATGGCCTCTATAGTCCCTGTCATCACTGTGGTTTCTATGCTCCCTGTGATCACTATGGTCTCTATAGTCCTTGTCATCACTGTGGTTTCTATGCTCCCTGTGATCACTATGGTCTCTATAGTCCCTGTCATCACTGTGGTTTCTATGCTCCCTGTGATCACTATGGTCTATATAGTCCCTGTCATCACTGTGGTTTCTATGCTCCCTGTGATCACTATGGTCCCTATAGTCCCTGTCATCACTGTGGTTTCTATGCTCCCTGTGATCACTATGGTCTCTATAGTCCTTGTCATCACTGAGGTTTCTATGCTCCCTGTGATCACTATGGTCTCTATAGTCCCTGTCATCACTGTGGTTTCTATGCTCCCTGTGATCACTATGGTCCCTATAGTCCCTGTCATCACTGTGGTTTCTATGCTCCCTGTGATCACTATGGTCTCTATAGTCCTTGTCATCACTGAGGTTTCTATGCTCCCTGTGATCACTATGGCCTCTATAGTCCCTGTCATCACTGTGGTTTCTATGCTCCCTGTGATCACTATGGTCTCTATAGTCCCTGTCATCACTGTGGTTTCTATGCTCCCTGTGATCACTATGGTCTATATAGTCCCTGTCATCACGGTGGTTTCTATGCTCCCTGTGATCACTATGGCCTCTATAGTCCCTGTCATCACTGTGGTTTCTATGCTCCCTGTGATCACTATGGTCTCTATAGTCCCTGTGATGACTATGGTCTCTATAGTCCCTGTGATCACTATGGTCTCTATAGTCCCTGTGATCACTATGGTCTCTATAGTCCCTGTCATCACTGTGGTTTCTATGCTCCCTGTTATCACTATGGTCCCTATAGTCCCTGTCATCACTGTGGTTTCTATGCTCCCTGTGATCACTGTGGCCTCTATAGTCCCTGTCATCACTGTGGTTTCTATGCTCCCTGTGATCACTATGGTCTCTATAGTCCTTGTCATCACTGTGGTTTCTATGCTCCCTGTGATCACTATGGCCTCTATAGTCCCTGTCATCACTGTGGTTTCTATGCTCCCTGTGATCACTATGGTCTCTATAGTCCCTGTCATCACTGTGGTTTCTATGCTCCCTGTGATCACTATGGTCTCTATAGTCCCTGTCATCACTGTGGTTTCTATGCTCCCTGTGATCACTATGGTCTATATAGTCCCTGTCATCACTGTGGTTTCTATGCTCCCTGTGATCACTATGGTCCCTATAGTCCCTGTCATCACTGTGGTTTCTATGCTCCCTGTGATCACTATGGTCCCTATAGTCCCTGTCATCACTGTGGTTTCTATGCTCCCTGTGATCACTATGGTCTCTATAGTCCTTGTCATCACTGAGGTTTCTATGCTCCCTGTGATCACTATGGTCTCTATAGTCCCTGTCATCACTGTGGTTTATATGCTCCCTGTAATCACTGTGGTCTCTATAGTCCTTGTCATCACTGGGGTTTCTATGCTCCCTGTGATCACTATGGCCTCTATAGTCCCTGTCATCACTGTGGTTTCTATGCTCCCTGTGATCACTATGGTCTCTATAGTCCCTGTCATCACTGGGGTTTCTATGCTCCCTGTAATCACTATGGTCTCTATAGTCCTTGTCATCACTGTGGTTTCTATGCTCCCTGTGATCACTATGGCCTCTATAGTCCCTGTCATCACTGTGGTTTCTATGCTCCCTGTGATCACTATGGTCTCTATAGTCCCTGTCATCACTGTGGTTTCTATGCTCCCTGTGATCACTATGGTCTATATAGTCCCTGTCATCACTGTGGTTTCTATGCTCCCTGTGATCACTATGGTCCCTATAGTCCCTGTCATCACTGTGGTTTCTATGCTCCCTGTGATCACTATGGTCCCTATAGTGCCTGTCATCACTGTGGTTTCTATGCTCCCTGTGATCACTGTGGTCTCCATAGTCCCTGTCATCACTGTGGTCTCAGTGTGACACGTGCCCCGATCATCCGGGCCTCTGCATTATTGGTTGCTTCAGGGAGTACCACACTTCCATGGAGTACAAAATGTTTGAGACACTAAAACTAAAAAAATGTTTTTTCAAAAATATTATTTAGTGAAACTAAAATAAATAAAAAAAAGTTGATATATTAGGTATCTCCACGTCCATAAGAATCTGATCTATAAAAATACCCCATGACCTAACCCCTCAGATGAACACGGTAAATTTTTTAAAATAAAAACGGTGCAAAAAAAGGTATTTTTTTGTCACCTTACATCACAAAAATTGTAATAGCAAGTGATCAAAAAGTCATATGCCCCCCAAAATTGTGTCAATAAAACCGTCCTCCCATCCCGCAAAAAATGAGCCTCTACCTAAGATAATCGGCTAAAAACGAAAAAAAATGGACTAGTGTAAAACATAAATAAATAATAAAGTAGATAAATAAAAAGTTGATAAAAAGTAGGTATAGCCGCGTCCGTAAGTATCTGCTCTATAAAAATACCCTGTGACCTAACCCCTCAGATAAACACAGTCAAATTTTTTTATAAAAACGGTGCCAAAACAGCAATTTCTTGGCAAATCTTCCATTTTAATCCTTTTTTTTCAGTAACAAAGCAAGGGTTAACAGCCAAACAAAACTTAATATTTATTACCCTGATTCATCAGTTTACAGAAACACCCCATATATGGTCGTAAACTGCTGTATGAGCAAACGGCAGGGCGCAGAAGGAAAGAAACGGCATTTGGTTTCTGGAAGGCAGATTTTGATAGCTTTTTTTTTTTTTGGGCACCATGTCCCATTTCAAGCCCCCCTGATGCCCCCCTAGAGTAGAAATTCCATAAAAGTGACCCCATCTAAAAAACTACATCTCTCAAGGTAATCAAAACTGATTTTACAAACTTTATTAACCCTTTAGGTGTTCCTCAACAGTTTATGGCAAATGGAGATGAAATTTCAAAATTTCTATTTTTGGTAACCTTGCCTCACAAAAATGTAGTATAGATAAACCAAAAATCATATGTACTCTAAAAATAGTCCCCAAAAAACTGCCACCTTATCCCGTAGTTTCCAAAATGGGGTCACTTTTATGGAGTGTCTACTCTAGGGGTGCATCAGGGGGGCTTCAAATGGGACATGGTATAAACCAGTCCAGCAAAATCTGCCTTCCAAAAACCACACGGCGCACCTTTCCCTCTACGCCCTGCCGTGTGCCCGTACAGCAGTTTACGGCCACATATGGGTGTTTCTGCAAACTACAGAATCGGGGCAATAAATATAGCAGTTTGTTTGGCTGTTAACCCTTGCTTTGTTACTGGAAAAAATTAATTAAAATTGAAAATTTGCCCAAAAATTTTAATTCTCAAATTTCATCTCCATTTGCCAATAATTCTTGCGCAACACCTAAAGGGTTAACAAAGTTTGTAAAATCAGTTTTTGATACCTTGAGGGGTGTAGTTTCTTAGATGGGGTCACTTTTATAGAGTTTCTACTCTAGTGGTGCATCAGGGGAGCTTCAAATGGGACATGGTGTAAATAAACCAGTCCAGCAAAGTCTGCCTTCCAAAAACCACACTGCGCACCTTTCCCTCTACGCCCTGCAATGTGCCCATACAGTAGTTTACGGCCACATATGGGTGTTTCTGCAAACTACAGCATAGGGGCAATAAATATAGCAGTTTGTTTGGCTGTTAACCCTTGCTTTGTTACTGGAAAAAAAATGATTAAATTGGAAAATTTGCCCAAAAATCTAAATTCTGAAATGTTGTCTCCTTTTGCCATTAACTCTTGTGGAACACCTAAAGGGTTAACGATGTTTTTAAAATCAGTTTTGAATACCTTGAGGGGTGTAGTTTCTAGAATGGGGTAATTTTTGGGGAGGTTTTGTAACGGACCGTTTCAGCAGACAAGGGGTTAAAATCCGTTTAGGCGATATGCCCCTTTCCGAGATGCAGGCACAGCTACTGCAGAACACCAACCTCCCGAACTGGATACAAAATAGCACTCCAAACTGGAACCTCGCAAATAGCTGTCAGCAGACGAACAGGAAAAGCGTACACTCGGCTTACACTCCTGGCAATCAGTCTCCAACAGCATACAGGGAATCCCCCCAATGACGAGACAAGGCTCCGTGATCAGGGTCAAGCAGTGCTCTGATGTGCTGGCACACCCAGCCTGGTTTTTATTACAGTTTGTTGCAGATACAGGACAGATACAACATATCCCCACAATGCATCATGGTTTCCTCCCCTCTGTCCCGGAGACGACCGAAGACAATCCAATTATCTCTCAGGACAAAGGGGAGATCGCCAATACACATGTGGAGACAACAGGACAGAAATCACCATTTAAACACACAATGGGACAATGGGACAATAGAAACACACCCACACAAAATCCTCCCCTCTGCCGATGATGACCATTGAACACAATAACGAATATAATTATCAAAGGCAGAGAAATACAGTTTTATAAAACATATCACAGGAACCCCAAAACATGCAATAACCCCATAACCAATATATCCTCGGAACCGGGGGATCTGGGTGAACCACATGTCCAAAATTCACCCACATCCGTTCAGTAGTTTGGAAGATACAGTTACACTGAAAATATACAAGTTATACCGAAAATAGTCACTAATAAATGTGTCCCCTGTTTGGTAGTTTCAAACTACTGAATGATGTCTCTGTGCACCAAATACAGGCAAGATAGCTCCGTGTTGAAAAGTCAGAACAGTGTCTGTGAGCTAAAATGGCCGCTATCTATTGTTCTCACCATGTGCTTCATCCAAGCAAGTAAGGCAAAGGATGCAATCCAGGGACAGAGGGCTCCGTCCCAAGTGCCTTAAGACCCAATAACTTAAGGGACCATAATCCCAGGGCAGGAGGCTAGCAAACAGCCCCCTCCAAAACACTGTGGCGAGGTTGGTTTCGCCACACATCCCCCCCCCCCCAGGGAAGACTAACCAGATACCTGACCTCACTCCGGTCGGTACCTGAGTTAGTCTGGCAGCCCACCCACAACCAAATACTGGACCTGTTGACTTTCGTAGCCTGTCTCTGTCCAGTGAATCCACCAAGATTATATTTGTAGCTGGTACTCCCGGTCTCTGAGTTGCTCCCTGGCTTGGAGTGGAGGTTGCTTTGTGGGCAGGGATCAGCGGTACTCTGCCCTGGTGCCAGCACTACCACGGAAGAAGCCTGGTTGGAGTCTGGTTGTTGGAGGGAGAAACCGACTGTCTCCCCTTTGGCTAAACAGCCCTGTTGCTGGGGGGCAGGACCGACTGTCCCTACCCCCTGTGCTGTAAGTGCAGAGACCACAGTCCCATCTGCACTGTTGTGGGACTTACTGTCTCCCCCTGGTGCATTAAGCTGCCGCTGGGGAGAGGGGGTAATGAGCTCCTCTCCCATACATACTTCCAGCCGCTGGGGAGGGCAACCGACCGCCTCCGCTCCCAATACAGTGTCCTGCTCCTGGGGAAAGGAGACTGGGCTCTCTATTCCCTGTAGGACACTCTGCCGCTGGGGGACAGGACTGACTGTCTCTGCCCCCTGTAACTCTGCCTGCCGCTGGGGAATGGAGACTAGGCTCCTAATTCCCAAAAAATCATGCTGCTGCTGGGGGGCAGGAACAACTACCACTGCCCCCTGTAACTCAGCCTGCCGCTGGGGAATGGAGACTAGGCTCCCAATTCCCTGCAGGACCGGTGGAGAGACCTCGGTCCCATCTCCACCGGCCACCTGGGGTTCTTCCCAGTAAACATCAACAATATCCTCCCAGCTGAAGGGCTCTGGACCTGGGTCTGACTTCTTGCTGTCCTGCTGAGCCTTCCCAATGGAGTGGAAGAGATCTCGGTAGTCCTGCTCCAGTTCCCACTCCAGGGTTGCTAGGTGAGCCAGGTCTTCCTCTACCTCATGGGGGTCATCCCACTGCTGCCACCAATGTAACGGACCGTTTCAGCAGACAAGGGGTTAAAATCCGTTTAGGCGATATGCCCCTTTCCGAGATGCAGGCACAGCTACTGCAGAACACCAACCTCCCAGCTGGATACAAAATAGCACTCCAAACTGGAACCTCGCAAATAGCTGTCAGCAGACGAACAGGAAAAGCGTACAGTCAGCTTACACTCCTGGCAATCAGTCTCCAACAGCATACAGGGAATCCCCCCAATGACGAGACAAGGCTCCGTGATCAGGGTCAAGCAGTGGTCTGAAGTGCTGGCACACCCAGCCTGGTTTTTATTACAGTTTGTTGCAGATACAGGACAGATACAACATATCCCCACAATGCATCATGGTTTCCTCCCCTCTGTCCCGGAGACGACCGAAGACAATCCAATTATCTCTCAGGACAAAGGGGAGATCGCCAATACACATGTGGAGACAACAGGACAGACATCACCATTTAAACACACAATGGCACAATGGGACAATAGAAACACACCCACACAAAATCCTCCCCTCTGCCGGTGATGATTATTGAACACAAGGGCGAATATAATTATCAAAGGCAGAGAAATACAGTTTTATAAAACATATCACAGGAACCCCAAAACATGCAATAACCCCATAACCAATATATCCTCGGAACCGGGGGATCTGGGTGAACCACATGTCCAAAATTCACCCACATCCGTTCAGTAGTTTGGAAGATACAGTTACACTGAAAATATACAAGTTATACAGAAAATAGTGACTAATAAATGTGTCCCCTGTTTGGTAGTTTCACACTCCTGAATGATGTCTCTGTGCACCAAATACAGGCAAGATAGCCCCGTGTGGGAAAGTCAGAACAGTGTCTGTGAGCTACAATGGCCGCTATCTATTGTTCTCACCATGTGCTTCATCCAAGCAAGTAAGGCAAAGGATGCAATCCAGGGACAGAGGGCTCCGTCCCAAGTGCCTTAAGACCCAATAACTTAAGGGACCATAATCCCAGGGCAGGAGGCTGGTAAACAGCCCCCTCCAAAACACCGTGGCGAGGTTGGTTTCGCCACAGGTTTCTATTATGTAATCCTCACAAAGTGACTTCAGACCTCAACTGGTCCCTAAAAATGTGGTTTTTGAAAACTTCTAAGGTTTGTAACGTCCCCAAAAACTAAAATGGCATTTCCAAAATGATCCAAAGAGGAAGTAGACATCTGGGGAATATAAAGTAATAACTATTTTTGTAGGTATTACTATGTATTATAGAAGTAGAGAAATTGAAACTTTTTCAAAATTTGGGTAGATTTGGTATTTTTTTATAAATAAAAAAGATTTTTTTTAACTTCATTTTACCAGTGTCATGATGTACAATATGTGACGATTTTTTTTTATCATTGCCTGGATAAGTAAAAGCTTTTTAAAGTTATCACCACATAAAGTGACACTGGTCAGATTTGCAAAAAATTGCCTGGTCCTTAAGGTGAAAATGAGCCGGGTCCCTAAGGGGTTAGGAAGTGCATTCCTCCTGTGATTCCTCCACCTAAACTTCCTGATCCAGTGGTCATTCTAGGCGAGGTTGAATATGAGGTGGGAAAAATTCTTCACTCTCAGAGAGTTCATGGCTCCCTGCAGTACCGTATCCATTGGAAGGAATATGTTGCTGAGGAGAGAGCATGGCTGCCGGCTTAGGATGTTCATGCTCCTAATTTAATAAGATAGTTTCACCTTTCCTCAGAAGCCTGCTCCCCATGTTGAGGGTGCGGTGGCCCCTCTTGAAAGGGGGGGTAATGTCTCAAACTTACCTGTCTGGGCTCCAGCAGTAAGATCTCCAGCTTCGGCGTGACCGCGTCAAGAGAGATGTGCGGCCAAGCCACAACCCCTGGTGCTGCAACAGCGTCATTAGCGACAGGATGGGAAGCCTCACAGCGGCCATGTGCTGGAGGAGACTAGCAGTGGGCTGATTGCTCAGCTGCTCTATTACTGTGTGCTAGTGTTTCTGACTAATGGAGCGCTGAGTCATGGAACTATCAGGTTCTGATCCAGGGACTTGGTCCTCTATTTAAACCCCTTCCTGGCCATAAAGCAGTGCCGTGATAGTCTTTTTTGTGCTCTCTAGATTTGTTTGTCCTTTTGACCTCAGCTTTTTATTTGACCACTCTTTGTCTCATGTGATTTGTAATGTGCATCCCATCTGGTATTTGATCTCAGCTTGTCTTTTGACTACTTTCTGTCTCTTGTTTTTGTACTGCGCTTTCCACCTGGTTCTGACCCATTTTTGTACGACTATCCTTTTGTGTTGTTTTTGTCTCTTGGTGTTTCTTTGTCTCTGCATCTTAGTAGCATAGGGACCATTGACCAGTTGCGGTCTTGCTACCGAGGGCTTGAACTGCAAGTGGGTAGGGAAAGCGGGCTGGGTTTCAGGTCAGGGCTCACTGTCCATGTCTGTCCCTACCTACAAGTGTTACAGTAGCCATAGTAAATGCCAGACCTCTGACCCCAGTCCCAATGTCTCTTCTATTCACTCTTGCCACTCTTCTCACAAAGAAAACTGGAACATTCCTAGCTCCTTCAGGAGAGTTTGATACCAAAGACCTGTAAAAAAAATATCAATGGAGACAGGTGCAAACCTGGCAAATACCTTCTTGGATAGGTGGCATAAGCAGTACTTATACACACTGCAGCCACAAACCAGTGGCAAACCACTATGTCCAATCTAAAAATTGGTGAGCTTGTTCTTGTGAGGGATTGTCAAGCTCAAAGAAACCACTGAACCATTGACTTAGTAACAAAAACATTTCTAAGTGATTATGGAAATGTCCGCAAAGTGGAAATGAAGATAATCAGAGGAAGTGAACCCAGGTGTTCCTCAGATCAGTCTCTGAACTGATCTTACTTCTGCCTTCTGAAAACTGAATTGGCGGAGTCCATTGATATCAGGCAAGGAGTGCCTCCAGCATCATTGTTCTTCATAGTTCATTCTGAGTGCAAACATAGACGGCAGTATTTTGCTCCTCTGGTGTTCCCATTGTTCACTACCATTTCTATCACTTATATTCACACTATGGTCTCCATAATCACTATGGTCTGTATGGTCATTATGGCCAGGGTGGTCTGTAGTAGTGCCCATGTTGGCCTGGGGTCGCTGCTACTGTTTTCTATGGGTTTTCAGGTCATTCATATCATTGATAAAAGTATTTTCTTGTCCTTCTTGTCTAGATTTTCACCATTCTTGGATCCTTACTTCGAGATGGCTACACTGGATCTATTCGATATGTTATTTCCATGTTTATTGCCTTCCTAGCCTTGGTTCTTAGTTTCTTTGCTGTGGATGGCCAGTTCCCCAGGGCCTGCACCACTGACTGGGCATTAAATTGTAGAATATGCTGCCCTCCATGGAATGGAAGCCCCTGTGGTGAACATGCTGGACGTGGAGAGTGCCCTATTAAACACGTTTCCATATACAGCCAAGTCTCAGAGATCGCTCATGGGGGTGATCAATGCCGCGATGACCGCATGAATTGGCCTACAGGTTATTATCAGTATTTTTGTAGATGCAAAGGAAATTATACGGGTTTCAACTGTGGGGAATGCAAATATGGACATTATGGAGAGCAATGTGATCAGAAGAAGATACTGGTTAGGAAAGAGATCCGGAATCTCAATGTACCTGAAAGGGAAAGGTTCCTCAGGTATCTCACTCTGTCCAAATCTACCACCAGCAAAGACTTTGTCATCCTTGTGACCGCTGACAGGTACAACCCTGAAACATTTCAGTTTCGGGATGCCTCCATTTATGACTTGTACGTCTGGATCCACCACTACTCCATGAAGCCCATTGTTCTGAACTGCACAGATATGTTTGACCGTAACTTTGGCCACCAGGGACCTGCCTTTCCCACCTGGCACCGTTTGCTGCTCCTCTTTTTGGAGAGACAGATCCAGCTCTTGACCGGAGATGAAGACTTTGCTTTTCCGTATTATGACTGGAGTCAGGATGGCAACTGCTCAGTCTGCACCGATGAGCTTTTGGGAAGAAATGATCTTGAAGGAAATATTCTGAATAATTCCTGTTTTTCCGCCTGGGGGGTAAGTGTCACATGCATAATGGTCTGAGTAATTCATAAGGGAGGGAAACTGATGACGACACTTTTCCCAGAGTTTTCTGTGTGATCAGTATACAAAAACAAGAGGCAACCACACAAGTAAGAACATTTGTGTGAGAGATGAAGCTCCAACTATCAGCGAAGGAGAAGAGATTACACAACGATTGTCCATAAAACCACCACCTGGCATCTCGTGCTCTCAATACAAGTGGAAGGAGACAGTAGAAAGACTCGATGGACAGTTACTAGATATTTAGCAGTGGAGGGAGGTGAAGATCTCTTACAGTACATACAGAACCCTACAGTATGGGTCACCCTGGCTGAGGCACTTCTTCAACCACACGTTCAGGCACACTATTACAGGGTATCTAGAGTTTACTTTGGGGAGGTTGGGTCCAGTAAAAGAGGGTCATGTGTAACGGTTTTTATGAGGGTAAAATGTTGAAGGCCACACCATTTTCAGTTGGGTCTTGTCGCTTGTTTTTTAGATGATGTGTGCTAATAGTAAGTACCCACGTAACTACTGCCAGTCAGCTGCCAGCAATGCCTACAGAGACATTCTGCACCGGAGCCCAGGCATGAAGGAGAACACCAGCCTGCCAACACACCAAGATGTGCAGAATGCTCTGAAATGGAAGTACTATGACACCTACCCATACGACAGGACGGCACAATACAGCTTCCGCAATGCTGTTGAAGGTGAGCTTGATTCCCAGGTTGGATGAGGTGTTGTGAAGAAGAGTATGGGGTGTGTCACAAAAAGTGAGATAGTAGAGGACCCCACCTCTGGGTCCTTCACATATAGGTAGAATGAGGTGTCCTCTGATCTTACCTGTGGGAATAAACCGATGGCTGTCAGATAAAGGCCAATTAAAATATTATACAAGCTCTGCGCCATTACTGCTCCATACTAGCCCAGAGCGGAGCACATTCCAGACCATGCCCGTTACTCCTCCTCCAATCCGTCATGTGTCAGGAGTAATACCAGTTGACTATGTGTCTTCTGTATGAAGGATATTTCAGCAGTTTTCCCCTCGACAGGCTTCAGCTCTGATTAGCAGTTTTTCCAGTCTCTGGATCCTGACTGTCACCAATTACTGGGCACTGTGCCTGATACCATAAAGCAGAAGGTCTCCACGGAGGCTAAATTCCATCTCCAGTCCCAGCACACCAGTCTGCGCCTTCCACAGGAAGCCAATCTTATTGAATGGTCTGTCATTGTGGCTGAAGAGGAAACCTAGGTCCACCAGGCCCACCACTGATTCTTGAGCCACAGAATCCGCCTTTCCACAGTCAGGAGGGTTTAGTATGGATCAGAGGACATACAGAATCGGGGATCTCCACACGTATGACACGTGACAATGGCTGTACGGCAGTTTCCTGGTATACAAAACTCATATTTGTGCTCAAGCGTTTTTTTGCTTTCTTCGTCAAGGTGCGGGGTTTAGTGGTAGGGAGTGTGGTCTGCAGCCAAGACTGAGATCTAAGATCTGGCTGAGATCTAAATGACGATCATATGCCGGGTCTGGTGGGGGGGGGCGCTGGAGTTACGGCTGCAGCCGAGAGCTCATCCAGCTATTTCCATAACTTCGCTCATGACCGGCTGCAGCCATATTGGAGATGGGAATAACCCTTTAAGAGGCGCATCTTACTCCAGTACATTTTAGGTTAAAAGGGTTTCCAGGCTGACGACATTGATGAGATATCCTCAGGATATGTCATCAATATCATATCGGTGGGAGTCCAACCCCCAGCATCCTCACCAATCAACTTTTACTTGCAGGCCCCAGCACTGGGATTACCACTGAGAATGGGGCAGGAAGCACACAGCGCCGTTCACAGTGTAGTGGCCATTGTGGGTTACTGCACCTCAGCTCTCGTTCACTTCAGTAGCACCTGAACTGCAATGGACACTGCACTTTGACCCGACAGGTGCCTCCAGCTCCTGCAGGTAACAGTTGATCGGTGGGGATGCTGGGTGTTGGACTCCAATCTGATATTGATGACCAATCCTCAGAATAGCTCAGTAATATTCTCAGCCGGAATACCCCTTTAGATTCGGCGTATGAAAGAACGGTGAGACCCCGTGTTCTCTGCTCGAGCTGCGGTCCAGTGAAGGATTCATGTGGTAAGAACTGATGAAGATTATGAATGAAATACCAACACGAGAGTGCCAGGGGGCAAGACTCCACTCTACCCGAAGCCGCAGAAGAGTCCGATTAAAAAATGTGACCAAACTGCCTGAAAAGGGGCGTTTTTAGGGGGCACGTAAAATTGTGGATGTTGGATATTAGTCTGATTGCCGAAATAGTGCATTCCAGAAAACTGGTGCAGCACAAGAAAGGTCTTGGAGAGCAGAGCCTGAGAGGGTCGGAGCGAGGAGGACGCCGGCTTTACATCAGTAGCAGAAGGGTGGTGGACAGGAATGACTGCACAGGATGTGGGCATGGGTGCAGTGACTAGCACAGGGTACATGTAAAAAGATGAAGGGCCACAGCAGCATATCACCGAAATCCTGCTTTATTAGGAAAACACCTCACAGCAAAGCATAAAAAATATTTTGCAGCAACGCTTCGGCTAGGAGTAGCCTTTGTCAAGCAGGCTTGACAAAGGCTACTCCTAGCCGAAACGTTGCTGCAAAATATTTTTTATGCTTTGCTGTGAGGTGTTTTCCTAATAAAGAAGGATTTCGGTGATATGCTGCTGTGGCCCTTCATCTTTTTACATATGCCTTTGGATCGCGTTGGATCTGTGATCCCTTGCCCAGCTGCTGCATGACCACCATCCTCGCTCTTCACAAGCCGCTCGTGTTGCTGCTCCTGAACAAATCTACTTCCTTGGCACAGGGTACAGACATCACTGCAGTTAGTGGCACAGGGTACAGACATCATTGCAGTTAGTGGCACAGGGTACAGACATCATTGCAGTTAGTGGCACAGGGTACAGACATCATTGCAGTTAGTGGCACGGGGTACAGACATCATTGCAGTTAGTTGCACAGGGTACAGACATCGGTGCAGTGACTGGCAAAGGGTACAGACATAGGTGCAGTGACTGGCAAAGGGTACAGACATTGGTGCAGTTAGTGGCACAGGGTACAGACATCGGTGCAGTGACTGGCAAAGGGTACAGACATAGGTGCAGTGACTGGCACAGGGTAAAGACATTGGTGCAGTGACTGGCAAAGGGTACAGACATCGGTGCAGTGACTGGCAAAGGGTACAGACATAGGTGCAGTGACTGGCAAAGGGTACAGACATTGGTGCAGTTAGTGGCACAGGGTACAGACATCGGTGCAGTGACTGGCAAAGGGTACAGACATAGGTGCAGTGACTGGCACAGGGTAAAGACATTGGTGCAGTGACTGGCAAAAGGGTACAGACATTGGTGCAGTTAGTGGCACAGGGTACAGTCCTGTGTCTGCACTCTCATCCTACGTCTGCACTCCCGTCCTGTGTCCGCACTCCCGTCCTGTGTCCGCACTCCCGTCCTGTGTCCGCACTCCCGTCCTGTGTCCGCACTCCAGTCCTGTGTCCGCACTCCAGTCCTGTGTCCGCACTCCCGTCCTGTGTCCGCACTCCCGTCCTGTGTCCGCACTCTCATCCTACGTCTGCACTCCCGTCCTGTGTCCGCACTCCAGTCCTGTGTCCGCACTCCCGTCCTGTGTCCGCACTCTCATCCTACGTCTGCACTCCCGTCCTGTGTCCGCACTCCAGTCCTGTGTCCGCACTCCCGTCCTGTGTCCGCACTCTCATCCTACGTCTGCACTCCCGTCCTGTGTCCGCACTCCTGTCCTGTGTCCGCACTCAGTTGCATACAGATTAGGAATGCACAGTGTATAGGACATGGACAGAAATGCATAATATGACGTTTTATTAGCCCAATAAAGACAGTAGCAGGTAACACCACTCTGGGGTGTTACACCTGCACCCAACCTCCGATCCTGCACCTACATTCCTATACACTCCAATCAACGGGGGTGACATAGATGTGTGTGGATGGCCAAGGGCAGAGTTGTGCTTTTTGTATGGTCAACCTGTAATGGACATGATTTCCTACACTGATGTTCTGCATACCTAGAGCAACTCAAACAAAACTTGTAAGGAACGTGCCACGATTTGCTGCTGTTACAGTTGTTACAGTTACACTCTGGCTGATACTTTGTTGCAACCATGTATTTCGGTTATTTAAGACATAAAAGCCGGGTCATTTGGTACTTGCCCGATTTGAACAGTGATACCCCAGATTGATATGCCATGGAGCCCATTCGGATAACGAAAGACTATGTGACAGTAAAGACTTTGGCTCCATGGCGATTCTACTGTATTCGTGTAGTCTATGTGCCATTCACCTAATAATATGCACTCAGACTTGAGCTATCTGGGGATGTGTTACATGTCTATGTTTACTGTAAGGGTTGTGACATTGTATGTTTAAATGGTGATTTCTGTCCTGTTGTCCCCACATGTGTATTGGCGATTTCCCTTTGTCCTGAGAGATAATTGAATTACTCCTCGGTTGTCTCCAGGGCAGAGAGGAGGAAACCAGGATGCACTGTGGGGATGTATTGTGTCTGTGTGTCCTGAACAGTTGTTTATCTGTTCTGTGTCACAGTCTTCCATCTGGTCCCCTAGGGGAGTGTCCACCAGATGGGGACCTGCATAAATACAGGCGGGTAGCCCTCAGTAAAGAGAGATTCTGCTTTTTACCCTCAATTCGTGCTTTGACTCGTTTTGTAGAGCATCACTAATCACTAGCCCTTGTCAGAGCTCTCGGGATTTCATCTACACCTACAGGAGCATGGATGACTGCTAAAAGGAACCTAACAACGCTCTCTAGAATTCGGGGACAAGGACATCTAAGCGGTTTAACCCTCAGGCAACCTGAGGCAACCGTAACAATTGGCGGCACAGTGGTGGGATGGTCCTTTATTTCCCAGGAGAGTAGCTGAATGGATGGAAAGTACTTATGACAAGTTGAAAAGGAGCTACCTTAAAAGATTTTTTGGAGAGCCGTGGAGGAATTGCCAGCAACCGGCCCAGGAGAGAGCTGATTGCGGAGTTAACCGAGCTGGACCGGAATTATACCATGGCGGAGGCATCATCACCAGGGGAGGATGAGGCCACCCGAATTGTAAAAGCCAGGATGCTGACGTACGGACCGAATATCTCAGAGGAGAGGATTGCCGCACTGTATACTGAAGCAGCTAGAGATACAGGATCAGAGGGACCATGAGTACCATATGTATACAACACCGCCCCCTGTTGTGCCCACAGTAATGACAACTATCCCCTCTAGTCCTGGGAAGAAAAAGATCCCTTATGCTGCGTTTAAAAAATTTCAAGAGACTGAGGGGGGGGGGGGGGATTGATAAATACCTGGAAGATTACGAAAGATTGTGGGCCCAACATCAAGTAACCACCGACGATTGGATTACATTGCTTACGGGTTAATTAACTGGTAGGGCTGCTGATGTCTTCCGGGATATGCCAGCTGAAGAAGTTACCCAATTCATATGGATAAAAGAGGCATTATTAAAAAGGTATGCTGTGACACCTGATACGTACCGCCGGCAGTTCACAGAAATGGCCAAGAAACGCAGCGATACACACACAGAATGGGCCAACCGATTGCACCGAGCTGCTAATCATTGGATTACGGGCAGTCAAGCGGTAACCGCTGAGGAAGTGTTACAATTATTTCTGCTAGAACATTTTTACAAAGGATTGGAGCCAAAATCCTTACTATGGTTGGACAAGCAACCCACCACGCTCAAGACAGCTGCCCATCTCGCTGACGAATACGCAAATCGGGTACTACACGAACTTCCAATCTCCAGACCCACTCCACCCACAGAACCATGGGATACTTACAGACCACCTCCTCGCAATGAATTTCGGGCTCTAATTCCACCAGGCCCCACCAGGTACCAGAGACCAATTAATACCAGTTATGACAGAGCCAGAGGAACCTGTCACAACTGACACGAACCAGGACATTATGCCAGGCAATGTCCACTCAACACGGAATGCCCCTACTGGAACCGACCAAAGCCACAAACCACTGCTGTACCAGCTCACCACACTAGTGCCATGTGTGTGTCATCACCTTCCGCTCCAGAAGAATACCTAGGGAAACTCCATGAGGCCAACCCTAACTACGCAGCATCAGATGACAACCGTCAACACCACAGACAGCAGGTACAATTAGAAGGGCGGTCAGTGAAAGGACTACGTGATACTGGTGCCACCATCACGCTAGTTAAAGGAAGTCTTATTCCGGCTCACAAAAGGTCTGGGCAAACTGTGGCTGTACGAGTGGCAGGAGGAGCAGTATACCAGGTACCCACAGCTCGAGTACATTTGAATTGGGGTGCAGGGGATGGTCAAGTGAATGTGGGCATCATGGACAATTTACCAGCGGAAGTTTTATTGGGCAATGACTTGGGGCCGATGACATCTGCCTATGCCCCCTCCTATGGTGCAACAGCCCATCCTGTAACCACCCGGTCGCAAGTTAGGACTGAGAGAGAACCTTCACTAGTGCGGGAGCCACAGGTAGGACAAACTCCCACCCTGACTTTCCATAAGCCCCCAGTCCAATTGGATACTCCTGAGACATTTGAAGCTGAGACTAAGACTGACCTGACGCTACAGAAATATAGGGAGAATGCTGAACACGGCATAGGGGGGTTAGATAATGAAATGTTTGTTTGGGAACAGAATAAATTGTACAGATTAACAGAGAAAAAGAGAAACCCAAAACGCCAGTTGGTAATTCCGTTAAAATACTGCAAGGAGATATTAAGAGTAGGGCACAACATTCAGTTAGCAGGGCATCTAGGAATGACCTGTACGTTACATAGGATCACCCACACCTTTTTCTAGCCGGGAGTACATAATGATGTGCGTACTCATTGTAGGACCTGTGATGTGTGTCAAAGGGTGGGAAAAAGGGGAAATCATCCAAAAGCTCACCTACCCAATCTGCCCATTATTGAAGAGCCGTTTAGTAGGGTGGCCATAGATTTAATAGTACCTCTCGCCACCCCTAGCCCCTCGGGAAAGAAATACATCCTTACGTTAGTTGATTATGCCACCCGGTACCCAGAGGCAGTAGCGCTATCAAACATTCAGGCCGGTACTGTAGCCAATGCCATGGTACATATTTTTCCTATGTTGGGTTTCCCAGGGAAATCCTATCCGATAGAGGCACACAGTTTACAGCAGAACTAACCGAACAGCTGTGGCACGTGTGTAACATAAAATCTTTACTCAGTTCTCCCTACCATCCCCAAACAAACGGTTTGTGCGAGCGATTCAATGGAACGCTCAAGCAAATGCTCAAGACCTTTACCAGTGAGTATAGGAATTGGGAGTGGTTCCTGCCACACCTCCTGTTCGTATATCGGGAGGTGCCGCAGGAATCCACGGGTTTCTCCCCGTTTGAACTACTTTATGGGAGAAAAGTGCGAGGACCCTTGGGCCTTATTAGGGAACACTGGGAGGGAGCCACTGAGAGTGAGGAGGTCCCTATCGTGCCATATGTATTAGAGCTTAGGGATCGGATGGAACAACTAGCCAGATCTGTCCAAGCCAAGCTCCAGACCGCACAGAGACGCCAGAAAGTATGGTACGATAAGGGAGCCCGGCGCCGTATTTTTCAAATAGGACAGAAAGTAATGGTACTTAAACCAGTTAGGCAGGACAAGTTACAAGCCTCTTGGCAGGGTCCTTATAAATGTGTGACACTACCTATGTCATTGCCAACTGTCACGATGAAAGGCTACGGAAAACTTTCCATATAAATATGCTCAAGGAGTACAATGAGAGACCTGAGGAGGTGACTGCAATATGTAGTCCAGCACATGAAGACCCTGATAATCTGCCCATACCTGATCTCTTAAATAGGAAACTGCACCCCGACATACTCAGCCGATTGGTGCAGATTGGAGAAAAGTTAAGTACCGTTGAGAAGGGCCAGTTAAGTGACATGCTATACCAAAAAGAGGTTTACCTTTTCCTAAGACCCAGGGTATACACTCCTCACCACCCATCAGGTGGACACCCCAGGTCAGATGCCCCTTCGCCAGGCCCCTTACCGAATCCCTGAGGCAGTTAGAGTCGGGATGAAAACGGAAATATCTGAAATACTATGATTAGGAGTAATTGAGCCCTTCGACAGTCCCTGGGCTTCCCCAGTAGTGTTGGTACTGAAAAAGGACGGTGCGACTAGATTTTGCGTAGATTATAGAAAGCTAAACGGTTACTGATGCATACCCAATGCCCTGGGTAGATGAGTTCCTCGCATAGCCAGAGGGAATTACTTAACTACCATTGACCTCTGTAAAGGTTATTGGCAGATCCCTCTGGCCAAGGAGGCTGTCCCCAAGTCGGCCTTCGTCACCCCGTTTGGCTTCTACCAATTTAAGGTCATGCCATTCGGGATGAAGAATGCCCCAGCTACGTTCCAGCGCTTGGTAGACAGACTCCTTGATGGCTTCCAGGATTTTGCTTGCGCATACCTGGGTGACATCGCGATTTACAGTGAGTCCTGGGAGGAACACTTAACTTAAGTAGGAACTGTTCTGGATCAGATCCAGGCCGCTGGCCTGACTCTGAAGCCAGAAAAATGGCATTTTGGGATGGCCGAAGTGCAGTACCTGGGACATAGAGTGGGATGCGGTAAACAACCCCCTGAATCAGCAAAAATAGAAGCGGTAGCTAACTGGACAATCCCACTTACTAAGACACAGGTACTGGCATTTCTGGGCACTGCAGGGTATTACAGACGGTTTGCACCCAACTATAGCACCATTGCAAAACCCCTGACCGATTTGACGAAAAAGAACCTCCCCAGACAAGTCCTGTGGTCTCCCCACTGTGAAGGAGCCTTTCAAGCTCTGAAAAAGGCTCTTGTGAATGCTCCTATTTTGCCCCAGGCCCTAACAAACACTTTATTGTCCACATTGACACTTCCATGTTCAGGCTGGGGGCAGTTCTAAGCCAAGTCGGAGAGGACGGGGGGAGCATCCTGTTGCCTACATCAGTAGAAAGCTCCTACCACGGGAGGTCAGTTATGCCGCGGTGGAAAAGGAGTGTTTGGCCCTGGTGTGGGCCTTAATAATATGCACTCAGACTGGAGCTATCTGGGGATGTGTTACATGTCTATGTTTACTGTAATGGTTGTGACATTGTATGTTGGAGTAGTGATTTCTGTCCTGTTGTCCCCACGTGTATGGTGGCGATCTCCCTTTGTCCTAAGAGATAATTGAATTACTCCTTGGTTGTCTCCGGGGCGAAGAGGAGAAAACCAGAATGCATTGTGGGGATGTATTGTGTCTGTGTGTCCTGAACTGTTGCTTATCTGTCCTGTGTCACAGTCTTCCATCTGGTCCCCCTAGGGGAGTGTCCACCAGATGGGGACCTGCATAAATGCAGACGGGTAGCCCTCAGTAAAGAGAGATTCTGCTTCTTACCCTCAATTCGTGCTTTGACTTGTTTTGTAGAGCATCACTAATCACTGTGACGGTATCATCCGTGTCACCGTCTAGTATTCCCTTCTTCCCTTGAAATAGCACCGCCAAGTAATCCACAGAGCAATAAATTGCTTTTATCGCTAGTATCGCTGGTATCGCCAAATAAGTCTATACATGAGCCCAAGCTGAATGCTAGAAATACTTTACTGGAAGGCCTACATTCAAAAATACAATTTATTTTATCCCCTGCTCCCATGCAAGGGAGACACCCACAACAACCATACATCAACCAATAACACAAAGGTTACAACCCACATAACATCCTCCCCTCTGCCTGTGATATAATCATGGTACAATGGTTAACATAACTATCCCAGGCAGGACAATGCACAATGTCTTCTGTCCCAAAATGGCACGAATTACAGTAGACCAGGAATTCAAAAGTTAGTACAAGTCTCTTGGGCCTGGCTGTACTCATGGCTTTTCTGTCCAAAACCGGTTCTACACAGTCTTTTGTCCTGGAGACAATTGAGAAGTGATCCACTTATCTCCCAAGGATAGAGGCCAGACTCCATTAGCCACATGGTAGCAAAAGACAGCAAAATACATGAACTTATATAACTATGCCGCTATTGCATAAAACCGGTGCATACAACATGGGACCGTAATCACATGGTAAGAGGCTGGCAAGTAGTCCTCGTAGCACTCGTGGCAACCTCAAAAGAGGGGAGTTTGTCACATATCTTCCCTTTGGGGTTAAGACTAAACAGGTATCTGACCTCCTGGCGGTCAGTACCTAGATTAGTCGGGAAGCTCCCCCACAAAGAAATATTAGCAGAGTTGTCCACCCACGGTAAATAGTTAACAGGGTAGCTCACCCACCAGGGACAGTGCTGGTCTGTAGGTCCCAGGTTGTGGTGAAACAGTTCCGCATCCTCAGTCTCCCTGGTGCAGCTAGGCAAACCGCTGGGGCTACTTGGGGAACAGCGGCCAGCGGTGTTCTGCACTGATGCCAGCTCTTCTGCTGGGGCGAGGGGGGTGCAAGCCAATCCTGTAACAAGGGGGTCGGTGGAGAAGAGGCTAGCGGCGCTCTGCCCTGATGCCAGCTCTTCTGCTGGGGTGAGGGGGGTGCAAGCCAGCCCTGTAACAAGAGGGTCGGTGGAGCAGAGGCTAGCGGCGCTCTGCCCGGATGCCAGCTCTTCAGCTGGGAAGGGATCAGTGGGTATCACAGGCTCATCCCCTGCCCCCAGAACTCGGTTGGAGGGATCAGTGGGTATCGCAGGCTCATCCCCTGCCCCCAGAACTCGGTTGGGAAGTAGCTGGGAAGGGGAGGGCTCGCTTACCTCCTCCTCCTGGTATCCCTGCGGAGATGGCTAGGGATCTGGACCGACCGTCCAGCATCCCTGTAGGACTGGCACAGAGCCCGCGGTCTCATCTGCGCCCGTGTAGAGGGGTTCGTGTTCCCCTTTTCCTGGTATCTCCGGCTGCTGTTGGAAGGTGAGGCCGGTTGCCTCTCCTCCCCAGGACTCTGGTTGCTGTAGGGCAGAGGGACCCAGCATCTCCTCCCTCTGGAACTCAGGTTGCTGCTGGGGAGAGAGACCGGTTGTCTCCTCTCCCTGTGATATGCACTGCCGCTGGAGATCTGGGCAGACGGCCCAGCATCCCTGTAGGGCCGGTAGAGAGACCTCGGTCCCATCTCCACCTGCCATCTGTGGGTCCTCCCAGGACAAGTCTATGAGGTTTCTCACCTCTGAGGTTGGTTGGGCAAAAGAGGGTATAATTTCCAGGCAATCCTCTGGGCTGAGGGATGGTGGTTGAGCTAGGTTGAACAGTTGACGGTAGCTCTGCTCCAGCTCCCACTCCATGGTGACTAGATGAATCAGGTCTGGCCCAAGGTCGTCCGCTCAGGGAAGGTCCAGCTCAGTTTCCCTGATGTTGTGTATGTCCCAGAACCGACATTCTGTGGGGCACCCAAAGTCATCGCCCTCATCAAAGGCTTCCCACAGTAAGCCCGGACCATTATAATCCTCTCCCTCCGGCAGATAGTGGTTAGTCATCCATGGGTGGCGCTGAGTGGCATACCATTTTAGTGCCCGGTACGCTTTGTCCAGCCACAACTCCCTCCAAATCAGGGTCCACAGTTCTGTCACCCACTCAGCCAAGGGTTGCTCTCCTAGGAAGGGTGACCGCAGGGCCACAAGTACCTGGAACCTCTGTTCCTCATCGGGCAGGCCCTCTCTCCGCCGCCGATGTACCTCCTCTAAGGCGTCATACCACAGCCCCTTTCGAGTGGCATCTCTGTAGTCCAGTATGCCCTCCTCTGATACAGGCCCATCCTCTTGGGCCAAGTACTGCTGCAACTTCCAGCGAAACTCCTCTTCCATGTTGCTGTGGATAGGAACGCTGCCCGGTAGCTAGCTCTGTCCCTTGAGCTCCTTCAAAGCCATCACTCGTGGCAACCGTCGCTGCATGAGTGCCAGCGTTGCCCTCCATGCACCATACACTAGTGCCTTCCTTGAATCCTCTGTGCAGGGAAAAAGAAGGGAAAATCCCGCTGCTTGCCACCAGTTGTGACGGTATCATCCGTGTCACCGTCTGGTATTCCCTTCTTCCCTTGAAATAGCACCGCCAAGTAATCCACAGAGCAATAAATCGCTATTATCGCTGGTATCGCTGGTATCGCCAAATAAGTCCATACATGAGCCCAAGCTGAATGCTAGAAATACTTTACTGGAAGGCAACTACATTCAAAAATACAATTTCTTTTATCCCCTGCTCCCATGCAAGGGAGACACCCACAACAACCATACATTAACCCATAACACAAAGGTACAACCCACATAACATCCTCCCCTCTACCTGTGATATAATCATGGTACACCATGGTTAACATAATTATCCCAGGCAGGACAATACACAATGTCCTCTGTCCTGGAGACAACCGAGGTGTAATTCAATTATCTCTCAGGACAGAGGGCAATCGCCAATACACACAGAGAGACAATAGAACAGACCTCCCTACTCAACTTATACAATGTCCCACCCTTTACAATACACATAGACATTAAACACATCCCAAAATGGCACGAATTAGACCAGGAATTCAAAAGTTAGTACAAGTCTCTTTGGCCTGGCTGTAGGTTCTACACAGTCTTTTGTCCTGGAGACAATTGAGAAGTGATCCACTTATCTCCCAAGGACAGAGGCCAGACTCCATTAGCCACATGGTAGCAAAAGACAGCAAAATACATGAACTTATATAACTATGCCGCTATTGCATAAAACCGGTGCATACAACATGGGACCGTAACCACGTGGTAAGAGGCTGGCAAGTAGTCCTCTCCAAGCACTCGTGGCAACCTCAAAAGAGGGGAGTTTGTCACAATCACTAGCCCTTGTCAGAGCTCTCTGGATTTCATCTACACCTACAGGAGCATGGATGACTGCTAAAAGGAACCTAACATCTAAGCGGTCCAACCCCCAGCCAGCCTGAGGCAACCGTAACAGCTGCCATCTATGTCAGGAGGTTTGGGGAGTAGATTGCGCTGCTTTGTAGTTTAATGATTTGTGAGTTTGAAAGTTTTACGTTTTGTGACCATAAATCGGGGGAGAGAGGATTAAATAAAGTGAGTAGAGCCAGAAGAAAACCAGATGAAGTGTTTCATTGTGTAAGAGAATCTGGAGGGTGTGGAAGGCATAGAAAGGAATAAGATCAGGTCAAGTGTATTGAAACTCAGTATTACACAAGAAGGCAGGGACCATGGGGGGGGGGGGACAATGGCCACTCAAAAGGAGAATGGGTGGAAGTGTCTGAGGATGTGGCCCTTAAAGAGTTTGTCCAGTTCCCCCCCCCCTTTTAAACTTCATGGGCAGCATGGTAGCACGGTGTCTCGGTGGTTAGTGGTGGCTCAGTGGTTAGCACTGGTGCCTTGCAGCGCTGGGGTCCTGGGTTTGAATCCGACCAAGGACAACATCTGCAGGGATTGTGTATGTTCTCCCCGTGTTTGTGTGGGTTTCCTCCGATTTCTCCCCTCTCTCCAAAGACATACTGATAGGGATCTTAGATGTGAGCTCCTTGGGGAGTGTACAGCGCTTTGGAATATGTCAGTGCTATATCAGTGAGGAAAAGAAAGAAATGAAAATCACCAGTCTACTTCCTCGCTCCCCTGCTCCTCATCAGTCCAGCTTCCTCACTCCTTAGTTCCCTTCACTGGTCTACCGATCCTTTCATGCAAACGTCAGGATGTCTGTGAAGGTTCTCATTTGTCCAGGTCATGGTATCTGTAAAGAATAAATCAAGGCAACTGGACGTCCTGTAGATTCTCGTTCTTCCAACGAGCTTTCTCAATTCTGAGTGACTGTACAAGAATTCTGGGAATAAATTGATTCAGTTACATATTTATTCCCATAATTCTTGTATAGTCACTCAGAATTGAGAAAGCTCGTTGGAAGAACGAGTGAAACGTTTTCAAGAAATCTACAGGACGTCCAGTTGCCTTGATTTATTCTTTACAGATAAACTTCAGGATGGACGTGGTCACAGCAGTGTAACTAAGGGGCTGGTCACAGCGGGGTCACATGAAGCTTGGATACATATCACCACTGAGGCCAGTCATTGGCTGAAGCAGCACACCATTCACATGCAGCTTGGATACATATCACCACTGAGGCCAGTCATTGGCTGCAGCAGCACACCAGTGAAGGGAGTGGCGGGGAGCACAGGGGGGAATGTGAGTGAGAGCACAGGGGGGAATGTGAGTGAGAGCACAGGGGGGAATGTGAGTGAGAGCACAGGGGGGGAATGTGAGTGAGAGCACAGGGGGGAATGTGAGTGAGAGCACAGGGGGGAATGTGAGTGAGAGCACAGGGGGGAATGTGAGTGAGAGCACAGGGGGAATGTGAGTGAGAGCACAGGGGGAATGTGAGTGAGAGCACAGGGGGAATGTGAGTGAGAGCACAGTGGGAATGTGAGTGAGAGCACAGTGGGAATGTGAGTGAGAGCACAGTGGGAATGTGAGTGAGAGCACAGGGGGAATGTGAGTGAGAGCACAGGGGGAATGTGAGTGAGAGCACAGGGGGGAATGTGAGTGAGAGCACAGGGGGGAATGTGAGTGAGAGCACAGGGGGGAATGTGAGTGAGAGCACAGGGGGGAATGTGAGTGAGAGCACAGGGGGGAATGTGAGTGAGAGCACAGGGGGGAATGTGAGTGAGAGCACAGGGGGGAATGTGAGTGAGAGCACAGGGGGGAATGTGAGTGAGAGCACAGGGAGGAATGTGAGTGAGAGCACAGGGGGAATGTGAGTGAGAGCACAGGGGGGGGGATGTGAGTGAGAGTAGAGGGGGGAATGTGAGTGAGAGCACAGGGGGAATGTGAGCGAGAGCACAGGGGGGATGTGAGCGAGAGCACAGTGGGAATGTGAGCGAGAGCACAGGGGGAATGTGAGCGAGAGCACAGGGGGAATGTGAGTGAGAGCACAGGGGGAATGTGAGTGAGAGCACAGGGGGAATGTGAGTGAGAGCACAGGGGGAATGTGAGCGAGAGCACAGGGGGAATGTGAGCGAGAGCACAGGGGGAATGTGAGTGAGAGCACAGGGGGAATGTGAGTGAGAGCACAGTGGGAATGTGTGTGAGAGCACAGGGGGAATGTGAGTGAGAGCACAGGGGGGATGTGAGTGAGAGCACAGGGGGAATGTGAGTGAGAGCACAGTGGGAATGTGTGTGAGAGCACAGGGGGAATGTGAGTGAGAGCACAGGGGGAATGTGAGTGAGAGCACAGGGGGAATGTGAGTGAGAGCACAGGGGGAATGTGAGTGAGAGCACAGGGGGAATGTGAGTGAGAGCACAGGGGGAATGTGAGTGAGAGCACAGTGGGAATGTGAGTGAGAGCACAGGGGGAATGTGAGTGAGAGCACAGGGGAATGTGAGTGAGAGCACAGGGGGAATGTGAGTGAGAGCACAGGGGGAATGTGAGTGAGAGCACAGGGGGAATGTGAGTGAGAGCACAGGGGGAATGTGAGTGAGAGCACAGGGGGAATGTGAGTGAGAGCACAGGGGGAATGTGAGTGAGAGCACAGGGGGAATGTGAGTGAGAGAACAGGGGGAATGTGAGTGAGAGCACAGGGGGAATGTGAGTGAGAGCACAGGGGGAATGTGAGTGAGAGCACAGGGGGAATGTGAGTGAGAGCACAGGGGGAATGTGAGTGAGAGCACAGGGGGAATGTGAGTGAGAGCACAGGGGGAATGTGAGTGAGAGCACAGGGGAATGTGAGTGTGAGCACAGAGGGAATGTGAGTGAGAGCACAGGGGGAATGTGAGTGAGAGCACAGGGGGGAATGTGAGTGAGAGCACAGGGGGGAATGTGAGTGAGAGCACAGGGGGGAATGTGAGTGTGAGCACAGAGGGAATGTGAGTGAGAGCACAGGGGAATGTGAGTGAGAGCACAGGGGGAATGTGAGTGAGAGCACAGGGGGAATGTGAGTGAGAGCACAGGGGGAATGTGAGCGAGAGCACAGGGGGGAATGTGAGCGAGAGCACAGGGGGGAATGTGAGCGAGAGCACAGGGGGAATGTGAGCGAGAGCACAGGGGGAATGTGAGCGAGAGCACAGGGGGAATGTGAGCGAGAGCACAGGGGGGATGTGAGCGAGAGCACAGTGGGAATGTGAGCGAGAGCACAGGGGGAATGTGAGCGAGAGCACAGGGGGAATGTGAGCGAGAGCACAGGGGGAATGTGAGCGAGAGCACAGGGGGAATGTGAGTGAGAGCACAGGGGGGAATGTGAGTGAGAGCACAGGGGGAATGTGAGTGAGAGCACAGGGGGAATGTGAGTGAGAGCACAGGGGGGAATGTGAGTGAGAGCACAGGGGGGAATGTGAGTGAGAGCACAGGGGGGAATGTGAGTGAGAGCACAGGGGGGAATGTGAGTGAGAGCACAGGGGAATGTGAGTGAGAGCACAGAGGGAATGTGAGTGAGAGCACAGGGGGGAATGTGAGTGAGAGCACAGGGGGGAATGTGAGTGAGGGCCCTGGAGGAATGTGAGAGATGGTACCGGGGGATTTGTGTTAGGGTGTGAGAGAAGACCACTATAACTCGGAGCAGTAGGGAAGAGGTGACGGACGAGTGACTTCTACCATCAAGATCAGAGCATTGGACAGAATCACTGCAGTCAGCAGATATGTGATTATAAAAAACACAAGATGTCTGACTACAACCCCTATCATCTGTCCTCCCTTTTCAGGCTTCCTGAACCCATCAGATGGGAAGATGTATGGATCTTATATGCACAACAGAGTCCACAACTACATGGGAGGAACAATTGGAGACATCTCCACATCTGCCAACGACCCCATGTTCATCGTGCACCATAGCTTTGTTGACCTGTAAGTACCTGCAGCTATCGGTTCTCACGTCTCTAGTTCTCCATTTCCTTCTCTGTCTTCTTTCTTTTTATATCGCTCTCTCGCTATTTCCCTCTTTATCTCTTTTTGTCTTGCTCTCTCATTTCTTTGAATTTCTTTCTTTCTCTCTCTATTGTTTTCTCTTTTTATCTCTTATCTTTTTGTCTTGTTCCCTCTCATATATCTATATCTGCAATGCCTTCAGAAAGTCCTCAGACCCTTTCACTTTTCTCACTTTTTGCTATGTCATGGTTTGTGCTAAAATCAAAAACAATAAAACGTTTTCTCCATCAGTCTGCACTCAACACCCCATAATGAGAATGGGAAAACAGAAAATTAGACATTTTTGCAAGTTCATTAAAAAGGAAAAACTAAAAGTTGGCCTAGACTAAAGTCTTCAGCCCCTTTCTCCAAGACAAAAGTCTTCAGCCCCTTTCCCCAAGACATAAGTGTAACACCCTAGATTGGTGTTACCACTTCTGCACCTTGCTACTGTCTTTATTGGTCTAACTTCATGTTATCTTATGAATTTTCAGGTCCTATACACTGTGCATTTCTAATGTTATGTAACTGTTCATGTAATGTGCCTGGTTCATCAGCAGGTGGCATCAAACACGGCAGAGCTGTACTTAGAATGGAACCTTCCATTCCATTCTGGAGAGAGGTGGGCGAGTCCTACTTCCTGCAGGAGGTGTGGGGCAGGAGTTCTAGACAGTCTAGTTTACCCCCAGCTAGGGGAAAGCTGTGCAGGGGCACATCTCTGCTGGACATGCCCACTTCAGCCAGAGCACCCTAAGCTCTGCTGGCCATGGAGACCAAAGCTTAAAGCCTCAGGAGCCAGGAGGAAAGTTCCCTGACATAACCTAGAGTCAGACTACAAGATGAAGTGCAGCATACAGAAGAAGTGGAGTTATACAGCCAGCTTGTCAGTACAGCAGAGTCAGAGAGAAACAGATATAGCAGAGTGGAGTTTGCCTGCCAGTTTCATGCTAAAGCCTGCTGGGACCAAGACAAAGCCTGTAAACCGTTTTGGAGAATGTTTATGCAAAGTAAAGCTGCCATTGAACGTCATCTAAAGGTCTGGAGTCCGGTTATTTTTTTTATCCCTCAATTATTCCCCCTATTTATTGCTTCGGAGCCAAAGCCTGGGGTCCAGTGGTATCCAGGTAGGAGCACCGTGACACACATAAAAGAGACATTTTAGGCCACACTATACTACTCGGCATTCCTACACCTGGGTGATGCTATATAGAGGGCCCTAGGGGGAGGTGCCCATTGCATAAGTCTTCAGACTAAAGATGAGGGACTCAATTCACAAAAATGTGTCTGACAAATGAACCCGAAGCATTTCAGGTTCTCTTCAGCTGAATCCAGTAAAACCACAGGCAGCACCATTTTACTGCACATGCCGGTGGGAAAATCCATAAGAAAAAAAGGATAGTCACATGACCCTGAGAAGACGTGTGGGGGGGCTTGCTCTGATTGGCTCCCAGTCTGACAGACAGCATGGATGACCCAATCAGTGGGGCAGCAGGCAGGGAGGTGCCTTAGCGGAAGATGAGTCTGAGCTGTTGATGATGGTGCTTGGGTCTATGCAGAGTCTGCCACACTATACAGAGACACAAGCATCTTCTAGTGCAACAAGGACAGTAAAGGGAAAGAATAGAAAGAAATAATTGTGTAGATACTAGGGACTTTCAGCAGGGAAAGCTTTGTGAGGGACTGAGAGGCTGGGCCAAAGGGCTTAATAATACTCCAGAATCTTATTCTAGCCGTTCTGCATTACAAAATCAGCCACCTTAAGATTTTTTTTCTTTTCATTTGACCAGATAGATAGTTGTTGGATTTTTCCTAAAACCTCAAGTTTCTACATAGCCTTATTGACAGCACAGCACCCCAATAGCATTCTGCTGCGGAGCATTTGCACAATTGTTTCAAACATGCTTTTTAAATGTGTTGCATTAAAGCAAAAGTATTTTACAGCAATAACACCATTTTTATACCAGTGAAATTAAATGCAAACTTGAAAAGAAAGTTCATTCCAGCCTCCGGATAAAACAATGGAATCCTTTATTGAGAAATAGTCATAAAATCCAGGTTTGCCAAACACAGAAAAACACACCTCCTGTGACGCGTTTCGGATGTATATAACACCCTTAGTCATAGCAATGAAATTAAATGCAAACTGCACTGTAGACAGAAATACTTTTCCTGCATTGTTATATTGGTGATGGTGGGGGAATAATTGCATTACAAGTTTGCAACATATGTTTTAACTGTAAAGAACGGTCTGTAGTAGGCAGAAATCTTACCGGCACCAATACCGCAATATTCCCAAAGCAATTTTTCTATAACTGTTCCATAATTTGTGTGACTGTACCAAACCCAGTAATATCCAAGTTAAAATCAGCACTACTGTTAGGTCCTAGTCGGACAGTCCATGGGGTGGCGGTGCCAGCACTGTCAGGCCCTAGCCCAGCGGGCCCCTGGTAGTCAGGAAATGTGGACAGAATACTGCATGTCTTCAATGTAAATTCAGGGTTTATTCTCCAACAGTGCAACGTTTCAACTACAATGAGTCTTTTTCAAGCAGAATAATTCTCTCCACGTTTCCTGTGTACCAAACCTATGACTTTTCATTTAGGAAAATCATAAGTTTTCATTAATCATCATAAGAAAATGTCTGGAATATGGAAGAGTTCAAACCAAGAGACACAGGCCTCGTACCTCCCACCCATCTTGGATCAAGCAGGACAGTAACTGATTTTGGTGGCTGAAGTATGCCCCGTTCTCAAGTGACTCTGTGTCCTTAGAACACAGACAGTGGATTGCAATGGTGAGACATTGTGCTCCCAGCAGGCAGGATGTGGTCACACATCGTACTGCTGGACAGTGTAGGAGGAGCACAGACTCTGATTTCAATCGGAGACCATGATCGTACCAAACACTCCTCTCCAATTGCAGATCATGATCCTACCAACCACTCCTCTTCAATCGCAGACCATGATCCTACCAAATACTTCCCTCCAATCACCATCCACTCCTCTCCAATCACATACCATGATCCTACCAACTACTCCTCTCAAATTGCAGATCATGATCCTACCAAGTACTTCCCTCCAATCACAGACCATGATCCTACCAAATACTCCTCTCCAATCACATACCATGATCGTACCAACCACTCCTCTTTAATCGCAGAATCATGATCCTACCAACCACTCTTCTCAAATCACAGACCATAATCCTATCAACCACTTCTCTCCAATCAGAGACCACGATCTTACCATCCACTCCTCTCTAATCACATACCATGATTTTACCAACCACTGCTCTCCAAATGCAGACCATGATCCTACC